>NC_030387.2:18260575-18289131 GCF_001625215.2 Daucus carota subsp. sativus | reverse complement strand
AAATGTAACGTCTGTAATATTTGACTTATATATATTACAGTACTTCATTTTGGTGATATATAAAATTTCGTGTTTTAATTGTCAAACTATGTGAATTTGACTCATTTATCGTTACGTGACTTTCGTATATCGTTAGAATGTACTTATATGACTTTTGGTGAATAAATCTCGCTACGCGATTAAATAATATTACTAGTTGCGACGGTTTTGGCTTTACATTAATAAATGTGATCGTTGTCGCTACCCGATTAAATAATAGTAAAGATATATGCGATTTAGTGATATTTGATAAATTGCGAGTAGCCGATAAACTTTAACTTGTAAAATAGCGTTTGGTATATATATTCTTCTCGAGATTCTACGTGTATTATATTCGTGTTTTATATTTATGTGAAATATGACTATTAGAGCTCTACTTGTAATATTTCTTTTAAAATTCATTTCTTGTCCAAAATTTGTGAAAACTACTTTTATTAAACTTCCAAAATCTCATATTATTTGTGATAATTTCATGATTTATCGATTTGTACTTTATTACTAAAACTCATTCTTTTAATACTCTTTTAATCACACTTTTATTAATTATCAAAAGTCTAGTCTACCCTTGCATGCATTTTACACTAACACTAGCTAGAAGGATTGATTGGTCATTTCTACATTCCACTACCACATCTTGGTCAAGTCAAATGGTCAAGAATGCTTGAACACTCCACCACACTCCACTCATTCTCACACACCAACCAAATCAAAACCCTCTTCTCTCATCTCTCTCTTCTCTCTCCCTCATCTCTCTCTCTCTCGGCCGAACCATACACACCACCATTCTCCACCATTTTTATTCATTTTCTTTAACATTTCAAGCTTGTCGAGTCAAGAACTCCACCATTCAAGCTTGCATCTTCATTTTGAGGTTAGACCTTTGGTTGCATGTTGAGTTTGGAGCCGAAATAGGGCCTTGGTTCTTATGAGCTTAGGGTCTCTATTTTGGTGGCTCCTAAAGATGAACTTGAGATGATCTTGGATGGGTTTATACCTCTATTTGACCAAGGCATCCTCTTGATTCATCACATTTGTCAATGACTCTCAAGAGGAGCCGAATGTATATATGTATGTGATGATCTTGAAACTTCATGATTTTGAGTTGGTTCTTGTATATTCGAAAGGTATAATGATTGCTGAGTTTTTGGTGTGATTTCAGCCCTTGCATGTTAGTATTTTGATGTTATATGATGAGATAAGGCTATGTATAAGAAACTCTAGTGATGCATGTTGAGTTATTTGAAAACCGAGTGTTAAGCTTTGGAATTTGAGTTTTGTACATGATTTTGAGTCATGCATGCCATGTTCTAAGTGTTAAAATGATAGTTTATGGTGTGTATGATTGATATCTAGTAGTAATCAGTAGCCATTGTGTGGATACCATGATGTTACATTCGAAATTTTGCTCTTGAATGCTCCCTGAAATTCTGCTCTGTTTTACCTCTATACATGCCTCGGTTTGTGCTCTTAAATGGTTAAATTGTAATATCTTGGCCTTGTGTAAATAGTCAGTAGGTATATGTATAGTATGGATTAAGATTTGAGGATTGGTTTGTTGGTATTTGGTGTTTGGAAGGGAGTTAAGGTGGAAGGAGTCCACACACACACCATGGCAGATTTTTACACCTTAGAAAACTAGTGGAATGGAGGTGTCATGCTTAGGCCCTCATAGGCCCAAGTCTCCTGGAGTTGGGACTTGATGTATACAAGTCTCCAGTAGCCATAAAAGTCATAAAAACCATCATTTACATAGATGCACACACAAATTCAGAGTACACCCCAGAACAGGGCACTTTAGGATTTATTGTGTCCTTGAGTGGTTAACACCTTGTCAATGATGAGGCCCTCATGGGGCCTTGATTTAGATAAGCTTAGGGAAGTATTAGGAAGCTATTTGAGTCATTGGATTGGTGTAGTGAGTGAGTTTAGTGAGTTTCAAGTTGTTAAGTTCATGGCAGTCCCCACAGCAGGGCAGGGTGCTCTGTGCCAACTTTGTTTAGAGGCCCAAGGAGGCCTGAGCAAGGCCTTAGTGTCATTCCAAGTGCACAACTTAGATTTAAGTCTTAAGTATCCAGTAGAGTCACAATTTCACCAAGGCACATAGTGGAAACACTTGTTTTTGCCAAACCCCCAAGAGGTGCCAAACTGCCAAGGCAGAATGGTCACTTTGGTACACTAGTTTTTAAGGACCCATATAGGCAATGCCTTTGAGTCACACCACTTCATAACATTAGTTTAATATTGTGTCAACCTTTAGAAATTGGTTTGGAGTCAATACCCTTAGTGGAGATGCCTTATTTCCACTTAAGAACACAAGTGTCACACATGTAGTCACATTCTAGTACCACTTAGGATGCATTGCATTTTAGTGTGTCATCAGTGAGGACTTGACCTCATATTGATTCCATGAGTTAGTTTTAAGTCATATTAGAGAGTGCAAGTTAGTTTAAGTCAATTCACTTAGTGTAGATGCATTCTTTTACCAAGGCACCCAAGTGTTGCCAATGTAAGCATACTAATAAGTCACTTAGGTTGCACTTCACATGTAAGTCTTGGGAGGTGAGCACAAGTGTGCCTTACTATTAATTTGTTAATTTGAGGTCAGTAGAGTATAGTTAGGAGGTATTGGTCTTAGACCTTATGTGCTACTTGATTAAATGCTTAAGTGACTTAGGTGTAGTTAGAGATTCCTATGTAATAATAGTTAAATGATAAAGTGCCATGTTTTACTTGTTATGTGCATTACTTGATGATCATGTTACTTGTTCTGATTAAGTTTAAGTGTATACTTTATATATATGTATATATTTATATATATATATATATTTATACGCGAAGGGGTAGTTAGTGACGAGGATACTATTAATTATAGGTGCAAGTAGGAGGCCAGGCAAGGAACCCCTAGAAGCATCTATACAAGAGTGCAGTAAGCTTTATCCAGGCAAGTGGAACTCTTCCTTTATACTTGCTTTACGATTGTATACCCTGTGAACGTTGAATTACTGTTTATTTAGGACTGAATTACCTTATCACCCCTTGTGATCATGACTTTGGATTCCAATAATACCCTTAACATTTGAAGTACCTTTTTATGTGATATTACCCTACACCCACATGATTACACTCCAATAGTCCCTTGATGAATAATGAGAACTTGATACCCCACATTAAACTGAATTATCTCATTTGGAACCCTGATCTTAATAACATCCTTTACTTTTGAAAGATCACTTGTATTTTGAAAACATCCTTGCTTATAACTTGTCTTTGATCAAGACCCTTTTCTTGAAAATGATTTGATTTGAAATGACCTTAAAAGGAATTGGATAATAATTTTATATTAAGACTGAGGCGCCAGTCTATTATGGCAGCATCAGTAGCGGGGAGCCTGATGTCTGTTTATGGCCAATGTGTGCCGAGGATCCTCCCTGGTTGAATCACTTTATGTGGTTCGGAGCTTGGTGTGGGCTGATCACCCCTCAATGCTCGTAGCGCTGTGTGTTTCCAATTCCAATAAATTGATATCCCACATTGCACCTTTACTTGTGTTTACACCTTGTGATGTCCGTTGTTGCTTTTGCACTTGATATATTGCATATTGTGAACTGTTTTATTTACTGTTTTCACTTGCTGAGCTTTTTGCTCATATATATTGTTGTTGTTATAACCCTTCAGTGAAACCCGAGAATGGCCCGTTTCAAGCAGACCGCTCGTAAGACCACCTCAGGCAACGGGATTGCTTTCCGCCGTATGATGGGACAGGTTGGGAACTCGTAGTTCCCTAGTTAATTTCTTTTGAACTTTTGGGATTTAAAAACTGTAGTATGACTTAGACTTAAGTTGGATTTCGATTTGGTTGTAATAACTTTAGATGTTGTTCATACTCATTCCTGGTGATTCCGGGATTGTGGATTAGACTTGTAGATTAATCTTTATAACTCTGTAGTTTAATTATATATATCGATATGCATGCTTTAGTCGGTTATTTAAGTCGGGTCCGTCACAGTTGGTATCAGAGCGACAGGTTTGAGTCACTGAACAACATAGGATAAATGAATATAAGATAGGATTTAGAGGTTAAGATGAACTTAGATCATGTGGGACTTGGGGCGTTAGAATCTTTTAAGTTTTCTCACCCTTTTGACTATAACCGCGTATATATATATATAACTGTTGGCAGGCATCGTCATCTTCTAGTCCCGGATTCCCGACTACTGTTCCGTTCCCGCTTTACGAGCAGATGGTGAGACTTACTGACCGACTCGAGGGCCAGAACACGATTCTCCAGCACCGGATTGACCAGCTGTACCGTGAGGACTTCGATGATGAGGGCGACCGTCCCCGTTTGATTGCTAGGGTCGAGGAGATCATTCGCATGGCCGAGGACCGTTTGGCAGCTATTCCACCCTACCGCGAGCGTGAGAGCCGTATCACTTTGACCGCCATTACTGACGAGCTCCGCCGTGTGATTAGCAGTCTCCGTGAGCCAGTTGCCAGTCCATCAGCTTCACCAGCATCATCACCATCCCCCTAGACTATTCCTTAGTCTATTTTATTTCCGTTATCATGTTATCCGTACTTTGACTTTCCATTTCGTACTTGTACCCCTGGATTGTTTCGGGAAGACTTTTATTTGCACTTTATTCCGTTCGTACTGTTCCGTACTCATCATTTGAACTAATGTTTAATCTCGCACTTTGACTATTTATCTCATTTTGTCATTACATATATACCATGCTTAGACAGAAATTGCCATGTTAAACCTTTAGAACTTGATCATGCTTAAACCATGCCAATACACCATGATATGACTTTGACCGAATAAATTGTACCTTTGCCTCTAATAATACACACACATACCATGATGCCATAATAATTACCATAAACCGTTACCATGTGGATAACTCTTGAATAATACCTTTGTACCCAATATTCCCTTTGATATAACTTGTATGCATATATTGAACTGTGAATAAGCTTTTCTTGTCTACATTCAGAATCATGCCTCCTCGAAGAACCCGCAACACCACCAATGAAAATACTGAAGAACCACCACCAACCTTGGCTCAACTTATGCAACTTCTTCACCAACAATCTGTCACCCTTGCTCAACAACAACAATTACTTCAACAACAACTCCAGCAACAACAACAAGCACCACCACCACCTACTACTTTCAAATCTTTTCAAGCTGTGAAACCACCCGAGTTCCGAGGAATTCAAGACCCTGTTGAAGCTCAATCCTGGCTAAAGGAGATGGAGAAGGCTTTCACCTTGGCTGTTGTAACCGATGATAAGAAAGTTGAATATGCCTCTTATTTTCTGAAAGATGAAGCAAACTACTGGTGGGAGTCAGCCCGTGCTTTAGAAGAAGGTGAGGTTATTGCTTGGGATAGATTCAAGAGGATATTTCTAGACAAGTACTTTCCAAGGTATATGCAAACTCAAATGGAGTTGAAGTTCTTTGAATTGAAGCAAGAGGGAATGACTGTTGGGGAATATGAAAAGAAGTTTACAGAATTGGCAAGGTTCGTGGGAGATTATGTGGACACGGACGAGAAAAGAGCGAAGAGATTTCAACAAGGATTGAAGCCTTGGCTACGAAGCAGAGTGGCTGCTTTTGAATTGGCCACATATGCTGAAGTGGTTCAGAAGGCAATGGTAATTGAAGGAGAAAGTGATCAGAATCAGAAGGAGAAGGATAGCAAGAAGAGAAAGTTTGGGAATAATGGTGAAGGTTCGGCTCAAGGGAGCCAAAAAGGGAGGAATTTCAAGAAGTTTGGAGTTCAGAATCAAGGAGGTCCCCGAGGTTTCAAGAAGGGAGATAATAGGAATGTGAAGAAGATTCAAGGACCGAGTGGTCAAAGGAGTCAACAAGCAAATTCAGAATGCAACTTCTGCAACAAGAAACACACGGGAATTTGTAATAAGGCTGATATTGTCTGTTTCAAGTGCAACTCGAAGGGTCATTATGCGAACGAGTGCCAGAACCCGAAGCCTTCTGTTACCTGTTTCAAGTGTGGAAAGACCGGTCATATGTCAAGAGATTGTAAAGCTCCTGGAACTAACAAGTTGATGCAATTGGCAGCTACCCCATACAATCAAGGAATGACATCTTCTGCTCCGATTCTGCAACTACCTTCTACTCAAGTTTTTGAGTCTGCAACTCCTGTTTTCCATCCCTCTTATCCGGCTCAAGCAAGGACATTCAACATGAATATCAAGGATGCTGTTCAGAGTTCTGAGGTTGTGGCAGGTACGCTTTCTGTCAACAACAACCATGCTAAAGTGCTATTTGATTCTGGAGCTACTAGATCTTTCGTATCTGAATCTTTTGTTGGCAAGTTGAATTGTGAAATTGAACCGTTAGTTGAACCCTTATCTATCATTGTTGCTAATCAAGAACAAGTATCTGTTAGAAGTATTTGCCCCCGATGTACTATAGAGATTTCTGGCTTTAGTTTTCCTGCTTCCCTTATACCTTTTCGATTAGGAGAGTTTGATGTTATATTAGGTATGGATTGGTTTGCAGAAAATGGTGCTCAAATAGACTGTAAGAAGAAGAAGATAATCCTTAAGTCTCCACAAGGCAAGAAAGTAGAATTCAAAGGGCAGAAACAAACCAAGACATTTTTGACGATAATTGAAGCTAAGAAGTTGTTAAGGCAAGGTTGTGAAGGTTATTTGGCTCATGTAGTTGATAGATCTAAAGAGACGCCGAACATAGAAAGTATTCCGATAGTTAATGAATTTCTTGATGTATTTCCTGACGATCTTCCTGGTTTGCCTCCCGACCGTCAAATTGAGTTTTCTATCGACTTAGCACCCGGCACGGAACCAGTTTCAAAACAACCGTATCGAATGGCACCGGCAGAAATGAAGGAGTTGGCCAAGCAATTGCAAGAGTTGTTAGACAAAGGAGTTATAAGGCCGAGTGTATCCCCGTGGGGAGCTCCAGTCCTTTTTGTGAAGAAAAAGGACGGAAGCATGAGATTGTGCATCGACTATAGAGAATTGAACAAGTTAACAATCAAGAATAGGTATCCTTTGCCTCGAATCGACGACTTATTTGATCAACTCAAAGGAGCAACTTACTTTTCGAAGATTGACTTACGTTCGGGATATCATCAATTGAAGATTAAGCCGGAAGACATTCCAAAGACAGCTTTTAGAACTCGGTATGGGCATTACGAGTTTCTAGTTATGGCATTCGGATTGACAAACGCACCAGCCGCCTTCATGGATTTGATGAACCGTGTATTCAAGAAGTATTTAGACAAGTTCGTTATTGTATTCATCGACGATATTCTCATATACTCGAAATCTGAAGAGGAACATGCTGAACATCTGAGGATAGCTTTGGAAACTTTAAGGAAGGAGAAGCTGTATGCAAAGTTCTCTAAATGCGAATTTTGGCTACGAGAAGTGCAGTTCTTAGGGCATATCGTTGGAAGCGAAGGAATTCGAGTGGATCCAGCAAAGATAGAAGCTGTGATGAATTGGGAGAGGCCAAAGACCCCAACTGAAGTTAGAAGTTTCATGGGATTGGCCGGATATTATCGAAGGTTTGTGAAGGATTTCTCGAAGATTGCAGTACCGTTGACAAGATTGACTCGGAAGAACGAGAAGTTTGAATGGACCGACAAATGTGAAAAGAGCTTTCAAGAGTTGAAACAAAGATTAGTCACCGCTCCAGTTCTAGCTTTGCCAGATGATCAAGGAGATTTTGTTATCTACAGTGATGCGTCATACAAAGGATTAGGTTGTGTCTTAATGCAACACGGGAAAGTAATAGCCTACGCGTCAAGACAACTCAAACCACACGAACAAAGATATCCGACTCATGACTTGGAATTGGCAGCAATTGTGTTTGCTTTAAAGCTTTGGAGACACTATCTTTATGGCGAGAAGTGTGAAATATTCACGGATCACAAAAGCTTGAAGTACATTTTCACGCAAAAAGAGTTGAACATGAGGCAGCGAAGATGGTTGGAATTGATTAAAGACTACGACTGCACGATTAACTATCATCCCGGAAAGGCGAATGTAGTAGCAGATGCGTTAAGTCGCAAAGAAAGGTTGAATATGTTGACTATGGCTCAAGAACTATCACAGGAATTTGAGAAGATGGAAATTGAAATTCGAGCTCCTAGTGCACCTACAGAAATGATTCATACCATGACCTTTCAGCCTGAATTGATGGAGAAGATAAAGAAGTGCCAAGAAGAAGTGATGAATGAAAAGATGAATGAGTTAACCGGAGAGGAAATCTGCACACAGAAAGACAACCAAGGAATCTTGAGGTTTTCATCAAGGATTTGGATACCAAATGTGGAGGAATTGAAGAATGAAATTTTGAAGGATGCTCACAATTCAGAGTTTTCTATTCACCCCGGAAGCACAAAAATGTACCAAGATTTGAAGCAAAACTTTTGGTGGCCAGACATGAAGAAGGAAATTGCTCAATGGATCAGTAAATGCTACACTTGTCAAAGAGTAAAAGCTGAACATCAGAAGCCAAGTGGATTGATACAGCCGTTAGAGATACCAGAATGGAAGTGGGAGCACATTGCAATGGACTTTGTAGTTGGATTGCCAAGGACGAAATCTAATCATGACGCTATTTGGGTAATAATTGATCGGTTGACCAAGTCGGCTCATTTTCTGCCAATTAACGAGAGATATTCAATGGACAAGCTGATTCACATGTATTTGAAAGAGATTGTTACTCGTCATGGAGTTCCAGTATCTATTGTGTCAGATCGAGACCCTCGTTTTAACTCGAGATTTTGGAAGCAATTTCAAGAACATTTGGGAACCCGACTCAAGATGAGTATTGCCTATCATCCACAAACGGACGGACAAAGCGAGCGTACAATTCAAACTATCGAAGACATGTTAAGGTCTTGTGCTTTGGACTACAAAGGAAATTGGGACGAGCATTTGCCTTTGGTTGAGTTTTCGTATAATAACAGTTATCATGCTAGCATTGGAATGCCCCCGTACGAAGCTCTTTATGGAAGGAAATGTAGATCTCCGATATATTGGGATGAAGTTGGAGAAAGAAAAGTAATTGGTCCAGAATTGATCCAGCAAACGAAAGAAGCAGTAGATGTGATTCGAAGCAGATTGATTGCAGCTCAAGATAGACAACGAAAGTATGCTGACCCGCACAGAAAAGATGTTGAGTTCGAAATTGGAGAAGCTGTTCTGTTGAAAGTGTCACCATGGAAAGGAATAGCCAGATTCAGAAAGAAAGGGAAATTGAGTCCAAGATTCATTGGTCCTTTTGAGATTTTAAGCAGAATTGGGAAAGTGGCGTACGAACTAGCCTTACCGCCTCAAATGCAGCACGTTCACAATGTTTTCCATGTCTCATTGCTTAAGCAGTTCAACCCCGACACCAAGTGCATTATAGAGAATGAACCAGTTGAGATAGAGCCCGATTTGTCTTATATCGAGCAACCGGTTAGCATTCTAGATAGAAAAGATAAGGTGTTAAGGAATAAGACAGTTCCTTTAGTTAGAGTTTTGTGGAGGAATCCCAAAGTTGAAGAATCAACGTGGGAATTAGAAAGTGATATGTTAGATAAGTATCCTCATTTGTTTACTTAGATTCTGGGGTCAGAATCCTTTTAAGGGGGGAAGGATGTAACGTCTGTAATATTTGACTTATATATATTACAGTACTTCATTTTGGTGATATATAAAATTTCGTGTTTTAATTGTCAAACTATGTGAATTTGACTCATTTATCGTTACGTGACTTTCGTATATCGTTAGAATGTACTTATATGACTTTTGGTGAATAAATCTCGCTACGCGATTAAATAATATTACTAGTTGCGACGGTTTTGGCTTTACATTAATAAATGTGATCGTTGTCGCTACCCGATTAAATAATAGTAAAGATATATGCGATTTAGTGATATTTGATAAATTGCGAGTAGCCGATAAACTTTAACTTGTAAAATAGCGTTTGGTATATATATTCTTCTCGAGATTCTACGTGTATTATATTCGTGTTTTATATTTATGTGAAATATGACTATTAGAGCTCTACTTGTAATATTTCTTTTAAAATTCATTTCTTGTCCAAAATTTGTGAAAACTATTTTATTAAACTTCCAAAATCTCATATTATTTGTGATATTAATTTCATGATTTATCGATTTGTACTTTATTTACTAAAACTCATTCTTTTAATACTCTTTTAATCACACTTTTATTAATTATCAAAAGTCTAGTCTACCCTTGCATGCATTTTACACTAACACTAGCTAGAAGGATTGATTGGTCATTTCTACATTCCACTACCACATCTTGGTCAAGTCAAATGGTCAAGAATGCTTGAACACTCCACCACACTCCACTCATTCTCACACACCAACCAAATCAAAACCCTCTTCTCTCATCTCTCTCTTCTCTCTCCCTCATCTCTCTCTCTCTCGGCCGAACCATACACACCACCATTCTCCACCATTTTTATTCATTTTCTTTAACATTTCAAGCTTGTCGAGTCAAGAACTCCACCATTCAAGCTTGCATCTTCATTTTGAGGTTAGACCTTTGGTTGCATGTTGAGTTTGGAGCCGAAATAGGGCCTTGGTTCTTATGAGCTTAGGGTCTCTATTTTGGTGGCTCCTAAAGATGAACTTGAGATGATCTTGGATGGGTTTATACCTCTATTTGACCAAGGCATCCTCTTGATTCATCACATTTGTCAATGACTCTCAAGAGGAGCCGAATGTATATATGTATGTGATGATCTTGAAACTTCATGATTTTGAGTTGGTTTCTTGTATATTCGAAAGGTATAATGATTTGCTGAGTTTTTGGTGTGATTTCAGCCCTTGCATGTTAGTATTTTGATGTTATATGATGAGATAAGGCTATGTATAAGAAACTCTAGTGATGCATGTTGAGTTATTTGAAAACCGAGTGTTAAGCTTTGGAATTTGAGTTTTGTACATGATTTTGAGTCATGCATGCCATGTTCTAAGTGTTAAAATGATAGTTTATGGTGTGTATGATGATATCTAGTAGTAATCAGTAGCCATTGTGTGGATACCATGATGTTACATTCGAAATTTTGCTCTTGAATGCTCCCTGAAATTCTGCTCTGTTTTACCTCTATACATGCCTCGGTTTTGTGCTCTTAAATGGTTAAAATTGGTAATATCTTGCCTTGTGTAAATAGTCAGTAGGTATATGTATAGTATGGATTAAGATTTGAGGATTGGTTTGTTGGTATTTGGTGTTTGGAAGGGAGTTAAGGTGGAAGGAGTCACACACACACCATGGCAGATTTTTACACCTTAGAAAACTAGTGGAATGGAGGTGTCATGCTTAGGCCCTCATAGGCCCAAGTCTCCTGGAGTTGGGACTTGATGTATACAAGTCTCCAGTAGCCATAAAAGTCATAAAAACCATCATTTACATAGATGCACACACAAATTTCAGAGTACACCCCAGAACAGGGCACTTTAGGATTTATTGTGTCCTTGAGTGGTTAACACCTTGTCAATGATGAGGCCCTCATGGGGCCTTGATTTAGATAAGCTTAGGGAAGTATTAGGAAGCTATTTGAGTCATTGGATTGGTGTAGTGAGTGAGTTTAGTGAGTTTCAAGTTGTTAAGTTCATGGCAGTCCCCACAGCAGGGCAGGGTGCTCTGTGCCAACTTTGTTTAGAGGCCCAAGGAGGCCTGAGCAAGGCCTTAGTGTCATTCCAAGTGCACAACTTAGATTTAAGTCTTAAGTATCCAGTAGAGTCACAATTTCACCAAGGCACATAGTGGAAACACTTGTTTTTGCCAAAACCCCCAAGAGGTGCCAAACTGCCAAGGCAGAATGGTCACTTTGGTACACTAGTTTTTAAGGACCCATATAGGCAATGCCTTTGAGTCACACCACTTCATAACATTAGTTTAATATTGTGTCAACCTTTAGAAATTGGTTTGGAGTCAATACCCTTAGTGGAGATGCCTTATTTCCACTTAAGAACACAAGTGTCACACATGTAGTCACATTCTAGTACCAACTTAGGATGCATTGCATTTTAGTGTGTCATCAGTGAGGACTTGACCTCATATTGATTCCATGAGTTAGTTTTAAGTCATATTAGAGAGTGCAAGTTAGTTTAAGTCAATTCACTTAGTGTAGATGCATTCTTTTACCAAGGCACCCAAGTGTTGCCAATGTAAGCATACTAATAAGTCACTTAGGTTGCACTTCACATGTAAGTCTTGGGAGGTGAGGCACAAGTGTGCCTTACTATTAATTTGTTAATTTGAGGTCAGTAGAGTATAGTTAGGAGGTATTGGTCTTAGACCTTATGTGCTACTTGATTAAATGCTTAAGTGACTTAGGTGTAGTTAGAGATTCCTATGTAATAATAGTTAAATGATAAAGTGCCATGTTTTACTTGTTATGTGCATTACTTGATGATCATGTTACTTGTTCTGATTAAGTTTAAGTGTATACTTTATATATATATGTATATATTTATATATATATATATATTTATACGCGAAGGGGTAGTTAGTGACGAGGATACTATTAATTATAGGTGCAAGTAGGAGGCCAGGCAAGGAACCCCTAGAAGCATCTATACAAGAGTGCAGTAAGCTTTATCCAGGCAAGTGGAACTCTTCCTTTATACTTGCTTTACGATTGTATACCCTGTGAACGTTGAATTACTGTTTATTTAGGACTGAATTACCTTATCACCCCTTGTGATCATGACTTTGGATTCCAATAATACCCTTAACATTTGAAGTACCTTTTTATGTGATATTACCCTACACCCACATGATTACACTCCAATAGTCCCTTGATGAATAATGAGAACTTGATACCCCACATTAAACTGAATTATCTCATTTGGAACCCTGATCTTAATAACATCCTTTACTTTTGAAAGATCACTTGTATTTTGAAAACATCCTTGCTTATAACTTGTCTTTGATCAAGACCCTTTTCTTGAAAATGATTTGATTTGAAATGACCTTAAAAGGAATTGGATAATAATTTTATATTAAGACTGAGGCGCCAGTCTATTATGGCAGCATCAGTAGCGGGGAGCCTGATGTCTGTTTATGGCCAATGTGTGCCGAGGATCCTCCCTGGTTGAATCACTTTATGTGGTTCGGAGCTTGGTGTGGGCTGATCACCCCTCAATGCTCGTAGCGCTGTGTGTTTCCAATTCCAATAAATTGATATCCCACATTGCACCTTTACTTGTGTTTACACCTTGTGATGTCCGTTGTTGCTTTTGCACTTGATATATTGCATATTGTGAACTGTTTTATTTACTGTTTTCACTTGCTGAGCTTTTTGCTCATATATATTGTTGTTGTTATAACCCTTCAGTGAAACCCGAGAATGGCCCGTTTCAAGCAGACCGCTCGTAAGACCACCTCAGGCAACGGGATTGCTTTCCGCCGTATGATGGGACAGGTTGGGAACTCGTAGTTCCCTAGTTAATTTCTTTTGAACTTTTGGGATTTAAAAACTGTAGTATGACTTAGACTTAAGTTGGATTTCGATTTGGTTGTAATAACTTTAGATGTTGTTCATACTCATTCCTGGTGATTCCGGGATTGTGGATTAGACTTGTAGATTAATCTTTATAACTCTGTAGTTTAATTATATATATCGATATGCATGCTTTAGTCGGTTATTTAAGTCGGGTCCGTCACAGAAAATGTAGCTACAAATTGGTTTCAACTTCAAACGAGTCTAGAATGAAGCTACAAGTTGTATCCAACTTCAATCCAGCCAATAATGAAGCAACAAGTTGTTTACAGGATCAAACGAGTCAAGAATGAAACTACAAGTTGATTCTAATTTTAAACAACCGAAAATGAAGCTACAAATTGTTTTCCACTTCAAACGAGTCTAGAATGAAGCTACAAGTTGCATCCAACTTCAATCTAGCCAATAATGAATCAACAAGTTGTTTACAGGCTCAAACGAGTCAAGAATGAAACTACAAGTTGATTCTAATTTTAAACAACCGAAAATGAAGCTACAAGTTGTGTTCAACTTCAAAGGAGTCTGGAATGAAGCTACAAGCCGTTTCCAACTTCAATCCAGCCAATAATGAAACAAGAAGTTGTTTCCGGGCTCAAACGTGTCAAGAATGAAACTACATATTGTTTTCAACTTCAAACGAGTCTAGAATGAAGCTACAAGTTGTTTCCAACTTCGATCTAGCCAATAATGAAGCAACATGTTGTTTACAGGCTCAAACGAGTCAAGAATGAAACTGCAAGTTGATTTTAATTTTAAACAACTGAAAATGAAGCTACAAGTTGTTTTCAACTTCAAACGAGTCAGGAATGAAGCTACATGTTGTTTCCAACTTCAATCCAGCCAATAATGAAGCAAAAAGTTGTTTCCGGGCTCAAACGAGTCAAGAATGAAATTACAAGTTGATTCTAATTTTAAACAACCGAAAATGAAGCTACAAATTGTTTTCAACTTCAAACGAGTCTAGAATGAAGCTACAAGTTGCATCCAACTTCAATCTAGCCAATAATGAAGCAACAAGTTGTTTACAGGCTCAAACGAGTCAAGAATGAAACTACAAGTTGATTCTAATTTTAAACAACTGAAAATGAAGCTACAAGTTGTTTTCAACTTCAAACGAGTCTGGAATGAAGCTAGATGTTGTTTCCACCTTCAATCCAACCAATAATGAAGCAACAAGTTGTTTCCGGGCTCAAACGAGTCAAGAATGAAACTACAAGTTGATTCTAATTTTAAACAACAGAAAATGAAGCTACAAATTGTTTTCCACTTCAAACGAGTCTAGAATGAAGCTACAAGTTGTTTCCAACTTCAATCTAACCAATAATGAAGCAACAAGTTGTTTACAGGCTCAAACGAGTCAAGAATGAAACTACAAGTTGATTCTAATTTTAAACAACCGAAAATGAAGCTACAAGTTGTGTTCAACATCAAACGAGTCTGGAATGAAGCTACAAGTTTCCAACTTCAATCCAGCCAATAATGAAACAACAAGTTGTTTCCGGGCTCAAACGAGTCAAGAATGAAACTACAAATTGTTTTCAACTTCAAACGAGTCTAGAATGAAGCTACAAGTTGTTTCCAACTTCGATCTAGCCAATAATGAAGCAACAAGTTGTTTACAGGCTGAAACGAGTCAAGAATGAAACTAAAAGTTGATTCTAATTTTAAACAACCGAAAATAAAGCTACAAGTTGTTTTCAACTTCAAACGAGTTTGGAATGAAGCTACAAGTTGTTTCCAAATTCAATCTAGCCAATAATGAAGCAAAAAGTTGTTTACAAGCTGAAACGAGTCAAGAATGAAACTAAAAGTTGATTCTAATTTTAAACAACCGAAAATGAAGCTACAAATTGTTTTCCACTTCAAACGAGTCTAGAATGAAGCTACAAGTTGTTTCCAACTTCAATCTAACCAATAATGAAGCAACAAGTTGTTTACAGGCTCAAACGAGTCAAGAATGAAACTACAAGTTGATTCTAATTTTAAACAACCGAAAATGAAGCTACAAGTTGTGTTCAACATCAAACGAGTCTGGAATGAAGCTACAAGTCGTTTCCAACTTCAATCCAGCCAATAATGAAACAACAAGTTGTTTCCGGGCTCAAACGAGTCAAGAATGAAACTACAAATTGTTTTCAACTTCAAACGAGTCTAGAATGAAGCTACAAGTTGTTTCCAACTTCGATCTAGCCAATAATGAAGCAACAAGTTGTTTACAGGCTGAAACGAGTCCAGAATGAAACTAAAAGTTGATTCTAATTTTAAACAACCGAAAATGAAACTACAAGTTGTGTTCAACTTCAAAGGAGTCTGGAATGAAGCTACAAGTTGCATCCAACTTCAATCTAGCCAATAATGAAGCAACAAGTTGTTTACAGGCTCAAACGAGTCAAGAATGAAACTACAAGTTGATTCCAATTTTAAACAACTTAAAATGAAGCTACAAGTTGTTTTCAACTTCAAACGAGTCTGGAATGAAGCTAGATGTTGTTTCCAACTTCAATCCAGCCAATAATGAAGCAACAAGTTGTTTCCGGGCTCAAACGAGTCAAGAATGAAACTGCAAGTTGATTCTAATTTTAAACAACGGAAAATGAAGCTACAAGTTGTTTTCAACTTCAAACGAGTCTGGAATGAAGCTACATGTTGTTTCCAACTTCAATCCAGCCAATAATGAAGCAACAAGTTGTTTCCAAGCTCAAACGAGTCAAGAATGAAACTACAAGTTGATTCTAATTTTAAACAACCGAAAATGTAGCTACAAATTGGTTTCAACTTCAAACGAGTCTAGAATGAAGCTACAAGTTGTATCCAGCTTCAATCTAGCCAATAATGAAGCAACAAGTTGTTTACAGGCTCAAACGAGTCAAGAATGAAACTACAAGTTGATTCTAATTTTAAACAACCGAAAATGAGGCTACAAATTGTTTTCAACTTCAAACGAGTCTAGAATGAAGCTACAAGTTGCATCCAACTTCAATCTAGCCAATAATGAATCAACAAGTTGTTTCCGGGCTCAAACGAGTCAAGAATGAAACTGCAAGTTGATTCTAATTTTAAACAACGGAAAATGAAGCTACAAGTTGTTTTCAACTTCAAACGAGTCTGGAATGAAGCTAGATGTTGTTTCCAACTTCAATCCAGCCAATAATGAAGCAACAAGTTGTTTCCGGGCTCAAACGAGTCAAGAATGAAACTGCAAGTTGATTCTAATTTTAAACAACGGAAAATGAAGCTACAAGTTGTTTTCAACTTCAAACGAGTCTGGAATGAAGCTACATGTTGTTTCCAACTTCAATCCAGCCAATAATGAAGCAACAAGTTGTTTCCAGGCTCAAACGAGTCAAGAATGAAACTACAAGTTGATTCTAATTTTAAACAACCGAAAATGAAGCTACAAATTGTTTTCAACTTCAAACGAGTCTAGAATGAAGCTACAAGTTGCATCCAACTTCAATCTAGCCAATAATGAAGCAACAAGTTGTTTACAGGCTCAAACGAGTCAAGAATGAAACTACAAGTTGATTCTAATTTTAAACAACTGAAAATGAAGCTACAAGTTGTTTTCAACTTCAAACGAGTCTGGAATGAAGCTAGATGTTGTTTCCACCTTCAATCCAACCAATAATAAAGCAACAAGTTGTTTCCGGGCTCAAACGAGTCAAGAATGAAACTACAAGTTGATTCTAATTTTAAACAACCGAAAATGAAGCTACAAATTGTTTTCCACTTCAAACGAGTCTAGAATGAAGCTACAAGTTGTTTCCAACTTCAATCTAACCAATAATGAAGCAACAAGTTGTTTACAGGCTCAAACGAGTCAAGAATGAAACTACAAGTTGATTCTAATTTTAAACAACCGAAAATGAAGCTACAAGTTGTGTTCAACATCAAACGAGTCTGGAAGGAAGCTACAAGTCGTTTCCAACTTCAATCCAGCCAATAATGAAACAACAAGTTGTTTCCGGGCTCAAACGAGTCAAGAATGAAACTACAAATTGTTTTCAACTTCAAACGAGTCTAGAATGAAGCTACAAGTTGTTTCCAACTTCGATCTAGCCAATAATGAAGCAACAAGTTGTTTACAGGCTGAAACGAGTCAAGAATGAAACTAAAAGTTGATTCTAATTTTAAACAACCGAAAATAAAGCTACAAGTTGTTTTCAACTTCAAACGAGTTTGGAATGAAGCTACAAGTTGTTTCCAAATTCAATCTAGCCAATAATGAAGCAAAAAGTTGTTTACAGGCTGAAACGAGTCAAGAATGAAACTAAAAGTTGATTCTAATTTTAAACAACCGAAAATGAAGCTACAAATTGTTTTCCACTTCAAACGAGTCTAGAATGAAGCTACAAGTTGTTTCCAACTTCAATCTAACCAATAATGAAGCAACAAGTTGTTTACAGGCTCAAACGAGTCAAGAATGAAACTACAAGTTGATTCTAATTTTAAACAACCGAAAATGAAGCTACAAGTTGTGTTCAACATCAAACGAGTCTGGAATGAAGCTACAAGTCGTTTCCAACTTCAATCCAGCCAATAATGAAACAACAAGTTGTTTCCCGGCTCAAACGAGTCAAGAATGAAACTACAAATTGTTTTCAACTTCAAACGAGTCTAGAATGAAGCTACAAGTTGTTTCCAACTTCGATCTAGCCAATAATGAAGCAACAAGTTGTTTACAGGCTGAAACGAGTCCAGAATGAAACTAAAAGTTGATTCTAATTTTAAACAACCGAAAATGAAGCTACAAGTTGTGTTCAACTTCAAAGGAGTCTGGAATGAAGCTACAAGTTGCATCCAACTTCAATCTAGCCAATAATGAAGCAACAAGTTGTTTACAGGCTCAAACGAGTCAAGAATGAAACTACAAGTTGATTCCAATTTTAAACAACTTAAAATGAAGCTACAAGTTGTTTTCAACTTCAAACGAGTCTGGAATGAAGCTAGATGTTGTTTCCAACTTCAATCCAGCCAATAATGAAGCAACAAGTTGTTTCCGGGCTCAAACGAGTCAAGAATGAAACTGCAAGTTGATTCTAATTTTAAACAACGGAAAATGAAGCTACAAGTTGTTTTCAACTTCAAACGAGTCTGGAATGAAGCTACATGTTGTTTCCAACTTCAATCCAGCCAATAATGAAGCAACAAGTTGTTTCCAAGCTCAAACGAGTCAAGAATGAAACTACAAGTTGATTCTAATTTTAAACAACCGAAAATGTAGCTACAAATTGGTTTCAACTTCAAACGAGTCTAGAATGAAGCTACAAGTTGTATCCAGCTTCAATCTAGCCAATAATGAAGCAACAAGTTGTTTACAGGCTCAAACGAGTCAAGAATGAAACTACAAGTTGATTCTAATTTTAAACAACCGAAAATGAGGCTACAAATTGTTTTCAACTTCAAACGAGTCTAGAATGAAGCTACAAGTTGCATCCAACTTCAATCTAGCCAATAATGAATCAACAAGTTGTTTACAGGCTCAAACGAGTCAAGAATGAAACTACAAGTTGATTCTAATTTTAAACAACCGAAAATGAAGCTACAAGTTGTGTTCAACTTCAAAGGAGTCTGGAATGAAGCTACAAGCCGTTTCCAACTTCAATCCAGGCAATAATGAAACAAGAAGTTGTTTCCGGGCTCAAACGTGTCAAGAATGAAACTACAAATTGTTTTCAACTTCAAACGAGTCTAGAATGAAGCTACAAGTTGTTTCCAACTTCGATCTAGCCAATAATGAAGCAACATGTTGTTTACAGGCTCAAACGAGTCAAGAATGAAACTGCAAGTTGATTCTAATTTTAAACAACTGAAAATGAATCTACAAGTTGTTTTCAACTTCAAACGAGTCAGGAATGAAGCTACATGTTGTTTCCAACTTCAATCCAGCCAATAATGAAGCAAAAAGTTGTTTCCGGGCTCAAACGAGTCAAGAATGAAACTACAAGTTGATTCTAATTTCAAACAACCGAAAATGAAGCTACAAATTGTTTTCAACTTCAAACGAGCTACAAGTTGTATCCAACTTCAATCGAGCCAATAATGAAGCAACAAGTTGTTTACAGGCTCAAACGAGTCAAGAATGAAACTACAAGTTGATTCTAATTTTAAACAACCGAAAATGAAGCTACAAGTTGTGTTAAACTTCAAAGGAGTCTGGAATGAAGCTACAAGCCGTTTCCAACTTCAATCCAGCCAATAATGAAACAAGAAGTTGTTTCCGGCCTCAAACGAGTCAAGAATGAAACTACAAATTGTTTTCAACTTCAAACGAGTCTAGAATGAAGCTACAAGTTGCATCCAACTTCAATCTAGCCAATAATGAAGCAACAAGTTGTTTACAGGCTCAAACGAGTCAAGAATGAAACTACAAGTTGATTCTAATTTTAAACAACTTAAAATGAAGCTACAAGTTGTTTTCAACTTCAAACGAGTCTGGAATGAAGCTAGATGTTGTTTCCAACTTCAATCCAGCCAATAATGAAGCAACAAGTTGTTTCCGGGCTCAAACGAGTCAAGAATGAAACTACAAGTTGATTCTAATTTTAAACAACCGAAAATGAAGCTACAAATTGTTTTCCACTTCAAACGAGTCTAGAATGAAGCTACAAGTTGTTTCCAACTTCAATCTAACCAATAATGAAGCAACAAGTTGTTTACAGGCTCAAACGAGTCAAGAATGAAACTACAAGTTGATTCTAATTTTAAACAACCGAAAATGAAGCTACAAGTTGTGTTCGACATCAAACGAGTCTGGAATGAAGCTACAAGTCGTTTCCAACTTCAATCCAGCCAATAATGAAACAACAAGTTGTTTCCGGGCTCAAACGAGCCAAGAATGAAACTACAAATTGTTTTCAACTTCAAACGAGTCTAGAATGAAGCTACAAGTTGTTTCCAACTTCGATCTAGCCAATAATGAAGCAACAAAGTGTTTACAGGCTGAAACGAGTCAAGAATGAAACTAAAAGTTGATTCTAATTTTAAACAACCGAAAATGAAGCTACAAGTTGTTTTCAACTTCAAACGAGTTTGGAATGAAGCTACAAGTTGTTTCCGACTTCAATCTAGCCAATAATGAAGCAAAAAGTTGTTTCCAGGCTCAAACAAGTCAAGAATGAAACTACAAGTTGATTCTAATTTTAAACAACCGAAAATGAAGCTACAAATTGTTTTCAACTTCAAATGAGCTACAAGTTGTATCCAACTTCAATCGAGCCAATAATGAAGCAACAAGTTGTTTACAGGCTCAAACGAGTCAAGAATGAAACTACAAGTTGATTCTAATTTTAAACAACCGAAAATGAAGCTACAAGTTGTGTTCAACTTCAAAGGAGTCTGGAATGAAGCTACAAGCCGTTTCCAACTTCAATCCAGCCAATAATGAAACAAGAAGTTGTTTCCGGCCTCAAACGTGTCAAGAATGAAACTACAAATTGTTTTCAACTTCAAACGAGTCTAGAATGAAGCTACAAGTTGTTTCCAACTTCGATCTAGCCAATAATGAAGCAACATGTTGTTTACAGGCTCAAACGAGTCAAGAATGAAACTGCAAGTTGATTCTAATTTTAAACAACTGAAAATGAAGCTACAAGTTGTTTTCAACTTCAAACGAGTCTGGAATGAAGCTACATGTTGTTTCCAACTTCAATCCAGCCAATAATGAAGCAAAAAGTTGTTTCCGGGCTCAAACGAGTCAAGAATGAAACTACAAGTTGATTCTAATTTTAAACAACCGAAAATGAAGCTACAAATTGTTTTCAACTTCAAACGAGTCTAGAATGAAGCTACAAGTTGCATCCAACTTCAATCTAGCCAATAATGAAGCAACAAGTTGTTTACAGGCTCAAACGAGTCAAGAATGAAACTACAAGTTGATTCTAATTTTAAACAACTGAAAATGAAGCTACAAGTTGTTTTCAACTTCAAATGAGTCTGGAATGAAGCTAGATGTTGTTTCCAACTTCAATCCAGCCAATAATGAAGCAACAAGTTGTTTCCGGGCTCAAACGAGTCAAGAATGAAACTACAAGTTGATTCTAATTTTAAACAACCGAAAATGAAGCTACAAATTGTTTTCCACTTCAAACGAGTCTAGAATGAAGCTACAAGTTGTATCCAACTTCAATCTAGCCAATAATGAAGCAACAAGTTGTTTACAGGCTGAAACGAGTCAAGAATGAAACTAAAAGTTGATTCTAATTTTAAACAACCGAAAATGAAGCTACAAGTTGTTTTCAACTTCAAACGAGTTTGGAATGAAGCTACAAGTTGCATCCAACTTCAATCTAGCCAATAATGAAGCAACAAGTTGTTTACAGGCTCAAACGAGTCAAGAATGAAACAACAAGTTGATTCTAATTTTAAACAACTGAAAATGAAGCTACATGTTGTTTTCAACTTCAAACGAGTCTGGAATGAAGCTAGATGTTGTTTCCAACTTCAATCCAGCCAATAATGAAGCAACAAGTTGTTTCCGGGCTCAAACGAGTAATGAATGAAACTACAAGTTGATTCTAATTTTAAACAACCGAAAATGAAGCTACAAATTATTTTCCACTTCAAACGAGTCTAGAATGAAGCTACAAGTTGTTTCCAACTTCAATCTAGCCAATAATGAAGCAACAAGTTGTTTACAGGCTCAAACGAGTCAAGAATGAAACTACAAGTTGATTCTAATTTTAAACAACCGAAAATGAAGCTACAAATTGTTTTCAACTTCAAACGAGTCTAGAATGAAGCTACAAGTTGCATCCAACTTCAATCTAGCCAATAATGAAGCAACAAGTTGTTTACAGGCTCAAACGAGTCAAGAATGAAACTACAAGTTGATTCTAATTTTAAACAACTGAAAATGAAGCTACAAGTTGTTTTCAACTTCAAACGAGTCTGGAATGAAGCTAGATGTTGTTTCCAACTTCAATCCAGCCAATAATGAAGCAACAAGTTGTTTCCGGGCACAAACGAGTCAAGAATGAAACTACAAGTTGATTCTAATTTTAAACAACCGAAAATGAAGCTACAAATTGTTTTCCACTTCAAACGAGTCTAGAATGAAGCTACAAGTTGTTTCCAACTTCAATCTAACCAATAATGAAGCAACAAGTTGTTTACAGGCTCAAACGAGTCAAGAATGAAACTACAAGTTGATTCTAATTTTAAACAACCGAAAATGAAGCTACAAGTTGTGTTCGACATCAAACGAGTCTGGAATGAAGCTACAAGTCGTTTCCAACTTCAATCCAGCCAATAATGAAACAACAAGTTGTTTCCGGGCTCAAACGAGCCAAGAATGAAACTACAAATTGTTTTCAACTTCAAACGAGTCTAGAATGAAGCTACAAGTTGTTTCCAACTTCGATCTAGCCAATAATGAAGCAACAAAGTGTTTACAGGCTGAAACGAGTCAAGAATGAAACTAAAAGTTGATTCTAATTTTAAACAACCGAAAATGAAGCTACAAGTTGTTTTCAACTTCAAACGAGTTTGGAATGAAGCTACAAGTTGTTTCCGACTTCAATCTAGCCAATAATGAAGCAAAAAGTTGTTTCCAGGCTCAAACGAGTCAAGAATGAAACTACAAGTTGATTCTAATTTTAAACAACCGAAAATGAAGCTACAAATTGTTTTCAACTTCAAATGAGCTACAAGTTGTATCCAACTTCAATCGAGCCAATAATGAAGCAACAAGTTGTTTACAGGCTCAAACGAGTCAAGAATGAAACTACAAGTTGATTCTAATTTTAAACAACCGAAAATGAAGCTACAAGTTGTGTTCAACTTCAAAGGAGTCTGGAATGAAGCTACAAGCCGTTTCCAATTTCAATCCAGCCAATAATGAAACAAGAAGTTGTTTCCGGCCTCAAACGTGTCAAGAATGAAACTACAAATTGTTTTCAACTTCAAACGAGTCTAGAATGAAGCTACAAGTTGTTTCCAACTTCGATCTAGCCAATAATGAAGCAACATGTTGTTTACAGGCTCAAACGAGTCAAGAATGAAACTATAAGTTGATTCTAATTTTAAACAACTGAAAATGAAGCTACAAGTTGTTTTCAACTTCAAACGAGTCTGGAATGAAGCTACATGTTGTTTCCAACTTCAATCCAGCCAATAATGAAGCAAAAAGTTGTTTCCGGGCTCAAACGAGTCAAGAATGAAACTACAAGTTGATTCTAATTTTAAACAACCGAAAATGAAGCTACAAATTGTTTTCAACTTCAAACGAGTCTAGAATGAAGCTACAAGTTGCATCCAACTTCAATCTAGCCAATAATGAAGCAACAAGTTGTTTACAGGCTCAAACGAGTCAAGAATGAAACTACAAGTTGATTCTAATTTTAAACAACTGAAAATGAAGCTACAAGTTGTTTTCAACTTCAAACGAGTCTGGAATGAAGCTAGATGTTGTTTCCAACTTCAATCCAGCCAATAATGAAGCAACAAGTTGTTTCCGGGCTCAAACGAGTCAAGAATGAAACTACAAGTTGATTCTAATTTTAAACAACCGAAAATGAAGCTACAAATTGTTTTCCACTTCAAACGAGTCTAGAATGAAGCTACAAGTTGTTTCAACTTCAATCTAACCAATAATGAAGCAACAAGTTGTTTACAGGCTCAAGCGAGTCAAGAATGAAACTACAAGTTGATTCTAATTTTAAACAACCGAAAATGAAGCTACAAGTTGTGTTCGACATCAAACGAGTCTGGAATGAAGCTACAAGTCGTTTCCAACTTCAATCCAGCCAATAATGAAACAACAAGTTGTTTCCGGGCTCAAACGAGCCAAGAATGAAACTACAAATTGTTTTCAACTTCAAACGGGTCTAGAATGAAGCTACAAGTTGTTTCCAACTTCGATCTAGCCAATAATGAAGCAACAAAGTGTTTACAGGCTGAAACGAGTCAAGAATGAAACTAAAAGTTGATTCTAATGTTAAACAACCGAAAATGAAGCTACAAGTTGTTTTCAACTTCAAACGAGTTTGGAATGAAGCTACAAGTTGTTTCCGACTTCAATCTAGCCAATAATGAAGCAAAAAGTTGTTTCCAGGCTCAAACGAGTCAAGAATGAAACTACAAGTTGATTCTAATTTTAAACAATCGAAAATGAAGCTACAAATTGTTTTCAACTTTAAATGAGCTACAAGTTGTATCCAACTTCAATCGAGCCAATAATGAAGCAACAAGTTGTTTACAGGCTCAAACGAGTCAAGAATGAAACTACAAGTTGATTCTAATTTTAAACAACCGAAAATGAAGCTACAAGTTGTGTTCAACTTCAAAGGAGTCTGGAATGAAGCTACAAGCCGTTTCAACTTCAATCCAGCCAATAATGAAACAAGAAGTTGTTTCCGGCCTCAACGTGTCAAGAATGAAACTACAAATTGTTTTCAACTTCAAACGAGTCTAGAATGAAGCTACAAGTTGTTTCCAACTTCGATCTAGCCAATAATGAAGCAACATGTTGTTTATAGGCTCAAACGAGTCAAGAATGAAACTGCAAGTTGATTCTAATTTTAAACAACTGAAAATGAAGCTACAAGTTGTTTTCAACTTCAAACGAGTCTGGAATGAAGCTATATGTTGTTTCCAACTTCAATCCAGCCAATAATGAAGCAAAAAGTTGTTTCCGGGCTCAAACGAGTCAAGAATGAAACTACAAGTTGATTCTAATTTTAAACAACCGAAAATGAAGCTACAAATTGTTTTCAACTTCAAACGAGTCCTAGAATGAAGCTACAAGTTGCATCCAACTTCAATCTAGCCAATAATGAAGCAACAAGTTGTTTACAGGCTCAAACGAGTCAAGAATGAAACTACAAGTTGATTCTAATTTAAACAACTGAAAATGAAGCTACAAGTTGTTTTTCAACTTCAATGAGTCTGGAATGAAGCTAGATGTTGTTTCCAACTTCAATCCAGCCAATAATGAAGCAACAAGTTGTTTCCGGGCTCAAACGAGTCAAGAATGAAACTACAAGTTGATTCTAATTTTAAACAACCGAAATGAGCTACAAATTGTTTTCCACTTCAAACGAGTCTAGAATGAAGCTACAAGTTGTATCCAACTTCAATCTAGCCAATAATGAAGCAACAAGTGGTTTACAGGCTGAAACGAGTCAAGAATGAAAACTAAAAGTTGATTCTAATTTTAAACACCGAAAATGAAGCTACAGTTGTTTTCAACTTCAAACGAGTTTGGAATGAAGCTACAAGTTGCATCCAACTTCAATCTAGCCAATAATGAAGCAACAAGTTGTTTACAGGCTCAAAACGAGTCAAGAATGAAACTACAAGTTGATTCTAATTTTAAACAACTGAAAATGAAGCTACAAGTTGTTTTCAACTTCAAACGAGTCTGGAATGAAGCTAGATTGGTGTTTCCAACTTCAATCCAGCCAATAATGAAGCAACAAGTTGTTTCCAGGCTCAAACGAGTGATGAATGAAACTACAAGTTGATTCTAATTTTAACAACCAAAATGAAGCTACAAATTGTTTTCCACTTCAAAGAGTCTAGAATGAAGCTACAGTTGTTTCCAAACGTAATCATAGCAGCAATCATGAAGCAACAAGTTGTGTTACAGGCTCAAACGAGTCAAGAATGAAACTACAAGTTGATTCTAATTTTAAACAACCGAAAATGAAGCTACAAATTGTTTTCAACTTCAAACGAGTCTAGAATGAAGCTACAAGTTGCATCCAACTTCAATTAGCCAATAATGAAGCAACAAGTTGTTACAGGCTCAAACGAGTCAAGAATGAACTACAAGTTGATTCTAATTTTAAACACTGAAAATGAAGCTACAAGTTGTTTTCAACTTCAAACGAGTCTGGATGAAGCTAGATGTTGTTTCCAACTTCAATCTAGCCAATAATGAAGCAACAAGTTGTTTCCGGCCTCAAACGAGTCATGAATGAAACTACAAGTTGATTCTAATTTTAAACAACCGAAAATGAAGCTACAAATTGTTTTCCACTTCAAACGAGTCTAGAATGAAGCTACAAGTTGTTTCCAACTCAATCTAGCCAATAATGAAGCAACAAGTTGTTTACAGGCTCAAACGAGTCAAGAATGAAACTACAAGTTGATTTCTAATTTTAAACAACCGAAAATGAAGCTACAAATTGTTTTCAACTTCAAACGAGTCTAGATGAAGCTACAAGTTGCATCCAACTTCAATCTAGCCAATAATGAAGCAACAAGTTGTTTACAGGCTCAAACGAGTCAAGAATGAAACTACAAGTTGATTCTAATTTTAAACAACTGAAAATGAAGCTACAAGTGTTTTCAACTTCAAACGAGTCTGGAATGAAGCTAGATGTTGTTTCCAACTTCAATCCAGCCAATAATGAAGCAACAAGTTGTTTCCGGGCTCAAACGAGTCAAGAATGAAACTACAAGTTGATTTCTAATTTTAAACAACCGAAAATGAAGCTACAAATTGTTTTCCACTTCAAACGAGTCTAGAATGATGCTACAAGTTGTTTCCAACTTCAATCTAACCAATAATGAAGCAACAAGTTGTTTACAGGATCAACGAGTCAAGAATGAAACTACAAGTTGATTCTAATTTAAACAACCGAAAATGAAGCTACAAGTTGTGTTCAACTTCAAACGAGTCTGGAATGAAGCTACAAGTTGTTTCCAACTTCAATCCAGCCAATAATGAAGCAACAAGTTGTTTCCGGGCTCAAACGAGCAAGAATGAAACTACAATTGTTTTCAACTTCAAACGAGTCTAGAATGAAGCTACAAGTTGTTTCCAACTTCAATCTAGCCAATAATGAAGCAACAAGTTGTTTACAGGCTCAAACGAGTCAAGAATGAAACTAAAGTTGATTCTAATTTTAAACAACCGAAAATGAAGCTACAAGTTGTTTTCAACTTCAAACGAGTCTTGGAATGAAGCTACAAGTTGTTTCCAACTTCAATCTAGCCAATAATGAAGCAACAATTGTTTCCAGGCTCAAACGAGTCAAGAATGAAACTACAAGTTGATTCTAATTTTAAACAACCGAAAATGAAGCTACAAATTGTTTTCAACTTCAAACGAGCTACAAGTTGTATCTTCAATCTAAGCCAATAATGAAGCAACAAGTTGTTTACAGGCTCAAACGAGTCAAGAATGAAACTACAAGTTGATTCTAATTTTAAACAACCGAAATGAAGCTACAAGTTGTTTTCAACTTCAAACGAGTCTGGAATGAAGCTACAAGTCGTTTCCAACTTCAATCCAGCCAATAATGAAACAACAAGTTGTTTCCGGGCTCAAACGAGTCAAGAATGAAACTACAAATTGTTTTCAACTTCAAACGAGTCTAGAATGAAGCTACAAGTTGTTTCCAACTTCGATCTAGCCAATAATGAAGCAACAAGTTGTTTACAGGCTCAAACGAGTCAAGAATGAAACTACAAGTTGATTCTAATTTTAAACAACTGAAAATGAAGCTACAAGTTGTTTTCAACTTCAAACGAGTCTGGAATGAAGCTACATGTTGTTTCCAACTTCAATCCAGCCAATAATGAAGCAACAAGTTGTTTCCGGGCTCAAACGAGTCAAGAATGAAACTACAAGTTGATTCTAATTTTTTAAACAACCGAAAATGAAGCTACAAATGTTTTCAACTTCAAAACGAGTCTGGAATGAAGCTACAAGTTGTATCCAACTTCAATCTAGCCAATAATGAAGCAACAAGTTGTTTACAGGCTGAAACGAGTCAAGAATGAAACTAAAAGTTGATTCTAATTTTAAACACCGAAAATGAAGCTACAAGGTTGTGTCAACTTCAAACGAGTCTAGGAATGAAGCTAACAAGTTTGCATCCAACTTCAATCTAGCCAATAATGAAGCAACAAGTGTTTTACAGGTCAAACGAGTCAAGAATGAAACTACAAGTTGATTCTAATTTTAAACAACTGAAAATGAAGCTACAAGTTGTTTTCAACTTCAAACGAGTCTGGAATGAAGCTACAT
>NC_030387.2:18220499-18260475 GCF_001625215.2 Daucus carota subsp. sativus | reverse complement strand
TTCAATTAATCAAATATTGTCCCATCATAATGAGTACATGTCATGGTTAAGTGGCTTATTATATTTTCACTATATGGCACCTTCATCCCAAGCCTGTTACACAACGCAACTTGGTGATTGTCTGCACATCCCTCCCCACTACAACGGCATGCAGCAGTCGCGGATCTAGAAGTTTTATGTTGGGGACACTAAAAATTTTAACATACAAATTATGTAAGAAGATGTAATCAAAGGCATCGTTCATTAACAGACAAGCGGTTTATATCTTAAACATATAGTTATTATATTTAAACATATAGTTATCATAATGAGACTCTTCTGATATGGATTCAGGTGTACACAGAAAATGAAATGGCAGAGGTTTCGCCACTCTTCAATAATATTTATGATATACATGAAGATAATTATATAAAAAGTAAAAAAATAAATAATGAGGGGTCATGTGCCCCAGGGCCTTCAGGTAGATCCCCCTCTTCCGCATGCTTCCATAAAAGTACCTACGAGCCAAATTTATGTGTCGGGTCAATCACCTTTAAAATAAATATTTATAATAAAGGAATATATTATTATTTTAACGAGACCGCCTATAACTCCCCTTTTCGAAGGCCGTGTCATCTCCTTCACTTTGATGCTTGCAACTCTTTTTGTTTAATTCTCATGTATAGTTTTTTGTCGATATATAGCAGATTTTTTTCATCAACTGTATCCATATCACTTAAATATCTTAAGACAATAATTAATTATTGTTGTTGGTTGTATAAACATATAAATTTTAATTTACTAATAAATAACCATTTCCATTATCATGTGTATGACCCTCTTAATCTCTAACCGATTGTAATGTGTATATGAGGAGGATGTATATATATTAATTGATAATGTGTACATATGAAAATATATAATGAATAAAAATCAGATATCAATTTTTTTCTTAAATCTTTAAATCATATACATCTTTAATTCTTAAAATCAATTAATTAATAGGAATAAAATCATATATCAAAATTTTGTGGTCTGTAGTACGTAGTACCAAACATATTGTAACATTGAGGATGCAGGATACATATGACTATGATTAAACCATTATCTAAGGCTTGTTCTAAGTTATTAATCTTGTTTTTGCTTTAAATTTGCTTTGGATTAATTTCCCGTGTTGTAAGAGGAATGAATCTTCTGATTCATATCCTATATGCATATCCCTCTAAATTATTCTAATATATATGTGATCTCATACTAAATAGTAACCAACTATTTATTACATGACTTGATTTACCTAACTAGCATGTTTTCTCGTCTTCCACTTTTGTGCTATACATAAGAAATTCATTTTTATCTACTCATCTAAGTAGTTTACTGTATGAAACAAAGCATTGAATTGTAGTTTATATTAAATACTTTATAGAAGTTCATGTTTCCGCTAGGTGTTGTTAGTAATCAGAAGGGACGACAATGCACAACCTTAATATTAATTAAGATGAACTTCTGAGATTATAAATATTTATTTTCCTTTAGAAATATACCATGCTTAATGAGGTACAGGGACTAAATGTTGTGCTGATGATACAGATAACAATGAATGCCGAACGACAAGCATTATGTTGTCAAACACCAGGCAAGAAGGAAATCAACTAGTAATGACAGCAGACACAGAGCATGGGCCAGTTTAATACCTGAACTGCTTATTCAAATTCTTATGAAATTGGGAATTGTTGAGCTGTTGCCTGCGCAGGTGTTTGCAAGGAGTGGAGATCGGTCACCAAGGACCATAGATCAACTCTCTTGCAAAACCAAAAACCTTTAGCACTTGTTGTATCAAAGTTCGCTAAAAGAGGGTGTTTCTTACATAAAATATTTGATGGAACAAGATACAACACATTGCTAACCAAATTTCTCTTCCAATGGCTTATGGGCTTTTCTTGTGGCTACCTTGATCATGCAGAGTCATACGAACAGTACTCTAAGCATCTTATTACCAGGCATGAATTATATTTCCTGAGATACCGTTCTCAACGACATATAAGCAAAGCCGTCTCTTTTACTCAGAAAAGGTTTCAGAGAATCTGTTGATAGTTTTTAATAACTTTATTGGCAAGTATATGTATCTCTGACTTCTAGACCTGAATGGCACTGGATTGCACTCATTGGCTGTCGTAAAGAGCTTGTGGATATGGCATAATTTGGACGGAAATATACTGGTCTTAAATAGGGATGCCGCTATGGGATCTAACTTACGACCACATTTTTGGTATTTTTCCCCATCAAATTGACGACCAGAACAAAGTGCATTGTCTGGAAGAAGTCATGAACTAGCGAACTTTATCTTGGAATTTTCTGTTACATCTTGTACTTCTTAATATTGTACACCGAACTTATTTGCATCTGAATCACATTGAACAATGTCTGTAGATTGACATTGAGATTTTGTGTAACGATGTGAATATGTCAGAATGGTTTGGTAATTTCTGTACTAGCTCGTTGGGGCCTGCACCTCACCTAGTGGTCCCCTTTTAGAGGTCTCAGAGTATTTTTCAACAATCCAAAATCTTAGTTAAATAGAAAAAAAAGATACTAAAAGTAAAACTTATAAAGATTGTGTAGAAGCATCTTACTCTTGTTAATCAATGTCTGAAGTTAATATATTTGAGAAACCTCTATACCTGTCGTTGTTTACCCTGTAGTTGCTACCATGAATAGAATATTCTATTTATAAAGAAATAACAACACCCAATTTTTAGAATATAGATAATCATTATAGCTAATCGTACCAGGGAACATGGTCTTTAATATAATTTTAGCCAATTATTTTAGCGCTGACACGATTTAAAATGCTGTTATAATATTTTTTATTTCTTACAAATATGTTAGGCAAAGTTGTACCTAAAACAATTAAAAAACATAATAATTATAGTATTATTGTATTAGCTAAATTATGATTTATAAATTGATGGTGAGATTTTTTAATAAGAAAATAATTTTATATTTTTCTTCATTGATTTTGTTACTCTTATTTTGGTGTTGGGGTTCACACCGATCGACTACAATGAATTTTGCTTTAATTTTATATGCATACCCCTCTAAATTATTCTAATATATATATATATATATATATATAAGTTGTCATACTAAATAGTAATTAACTATTTTCTTAAAGACTTGATATACCTGAGTAGAGTGTTTCTCGTCTTCCATTTTTATGCTATACGTATGAGATTATTTGTCTCTACTCATCTAAGTAGTTAATTACTGTATAAATAAAGCATTGATTTGTAGCTGATATTAAGTTCATTTTCGGCTAGGTGTTCTTAGTAATTAGAAGGGCAACAATGCACAAGCTTAATATCAGGTCGAAATTTCTGAGACTATAAATATTTATTCTGCTTTAAGAAATATACCATGCTTAGTGGGGTACAGGGACTAAATGTTGTGCTGATCAGGATACAGATTAAAACGAATGTCGAATTGACAAGCATCATGTTGTCAAACACCAGGCAGAGAAGGGAATCAGGGAATCACCTAGTAATGACAGCAGACACAATTAAAACGAATGCCGAATTGACAAGCATCATGTTGTCAAACACTAGGCAGAGAAGGGAATCAGGGAATCACCTAGTAATGACAGCAGACACATACCATGGGCTAGTTTAATACCTGAACTGCTTATTCAAATTCTTATGAAATTGGAAATTATTGAGATGTTGGCTTTGGTAGTTGTTTGCAAGGATTGGAGATGGGTCACCAAGGAACATAGATCAACACTCTTACAAAAGTAAAAACCATTAAAACTTGTTGTATTAAAGTTGGCTAGATGAAAAGGGTGTTTCTTACCTAATTAACATTTTTTATAAAACAAGATATAAGATATTGCTATTGAATTTAGCTTGGAGATGGCTTATGGGGTTTTATTGATACACCTATTGTGCACAAATAACAAGGCATTTTAAAAAATTAATATGTTCTTATAAAAATTCGTTCTTAGCCTAAACATATTTTGAATTTGACATAAGTAATTTCTTAGATAATTTATTCGGAAGAGTTTACTTTTATATTTTAATGTACATATTTATATTTATTATATTATCTTTTCAAAATTTAAAGTTTAAAGAGGTCGGTTTTAGTAATTTTATTAGACCGGGATAGTTTAGTCAATTTACTTCCAAACCCTAAAATATTGCATATAAATATACATTACCTGTGTCTTGCAACTCAACCCGCCGCTCCTCTTTTCTTTCTCGCCCCCTTTGTTAATTAGCTTACATCTTTCTCCTAACAGGGTGGCTCCCAAGCATTTAGCTTCTGGGCCTATATAAATCTTTAATCTATATACATCTCAGTCGGGCTAGAGTGACCAAGTAAACTACCACAAGGGGATTTTACTACCTAATTCGAAGGAAAATGTTGTCAAAATCATTAAGGTATCCATTTTGTAATTTAATCACTCACATCTTGTTTCAAATTTTGTATGTGTATATGATTATGTACAAATATGTTACAAGTTTCTCATGGCTCATCATGAGCCATCTTTGTTTCTTCTAAATTTAATGTTTAATTTATGTATAATTTTCTTTTAAATTTTCTTATGACGTCTATATAGTAAATCCATAATCAAAAAAGTTTTTGTGATTTTTCCAGAAGAAAGTAACATAGCTTATATATTTTTATAGATATTTTTCTCTCACCAAAGATTTTAGACGATCTACCAATAATTTTCAAGAATTAATATTCTAAAAACGTTTAATATTAAACGTACATGTGTATTTCAATTATTGTTTCTTTTGAATTTATTTTACATATTATTTTACCATTTTTTGAAACATTATAGAAACAAGCATTTGTATTTTAATTGAATAATATTTTTAATGGAGTCGCTTAAAACAAAGATTACAATAATAGAGCAAGTAGAAATCTCATGTATTTTGATATTGATACTAAAATAATTATTTGTATTCTGATAAGAATAATTTTTATAGTCTTTCAAAACCATTATAAAATTATAGTATGACAAAAGCACCCTCGTCAAGTTGTAATGCATACAATATAAAAATTTAAGTGTACCACACAGATATTTCTTGTATTATCACTAATTTAACTAAATAAATTATCTTTCTATCTATTATATTCTAGAGGAACTGCAATTCCATCATGGTTAGATTTTAAAAATTGATTTAAATATAATTATATTATCAAAGTGAAAGTGGACTTATTCTTGTTGGATTATATTTTACTAAAAATTATTTTGGTTGTGGTTATATTTATATTTTTTACTATAATATTTAAATGTAAATTATAATAAATAATTTTCATTAAACTTTATGTTTGTATATTCATTATCAAAAGAGATATTTAACTAATAATATCACAAATATATGATGTGATTTATATTTAATTTTTAATTATTAGAACTTTGCTTCCTTTCAAATTGCATGTATTTGAGCATATTCTTATAATGGTCAAATCTAATATGTATCCATACATGACACATTGCAGCATGATTAATTTTTGTCACCTCTTTTGATTGAAAAGTTGGTAAATAATGAAGAAAATGCTCCGGTACTCTTTCATTCTGTCTAGCAAGCTTCCCGCCTCAAGGTAAATGTAATATATTTGGTAGTTCATGAAATTTTAGCCTATGGTGAATTTCTCTTTGCTCTATGCTCTGTGATTTGTTTATCAGTTAAACCATATGTAATTTTTTGTTGGTCTCTTCTTAATTTTAAGTATTGATGTAGTGAAAATCATTTATAGGTGGATTTACAAAATTTGAATAATTGAAAACAGATGTAGCATTATATTCATGATTTTATGTAGTTCAGGATTATGTAACCTGCAATTTTTATTTTTTTTTTGTTTATAGCATTATTATATGTATACCCATACCTAGGTAAAACAAGTGCCAATTTTAGTTGAATTTGCATTGTTGTTTTCACAAAAAGTTTCCTTTTAAGCATATAAACTTCATGTGAACTGTTAGGACCTCACACTCTATTAAATGATAACTAATGATTTTTTATAAAAGTAAATGCAAAGCATCTTCATTTTGTGTAATATATTATTATCATTAATCTATCATTCCACTGCTCATGATCATTATCTTTGAGAAATGTTTTGAGAATCATAACAATATTTTAGTTTTATACACAAGAGTTCATCTTTTACAAACTTGAGTAGCTGAATCTGCACACTTGCAAAGTTTTATTCGTGTTCTCTGTGTTTCTCATCATAAATTTTAAATCGATTATTATAATTTATATGTTTGAACTATAATGTTACTTTCGCCTTTTGGACCAATTACACAAGTCTTGATTCTAATTAAAAAGCGTAACTCATATATTGTCAATATAGCACAATAATGAAAGATTAATATAAGCAGCTAATGTAAGTATAAAATTATAGCTTTTACCGATTATCACCCAACACTAATATTGGTTATAATGTCCATCATTATTAACTAGTTTAGTGTTTAATCTAATGGATTTTTTTATCAAGATATTCTTATTAAATGATTTATTTAATAATTTTAATGATACCTTGTTCACCTAATCTTAAAGCTAAAACTTCAATTAATCAAATATTGTCCCATCATAATGAGTACATGTCATGGTTAAAGTGGCTTATTATATTTTCACTATATGGCACCTTCATCCCAAGCCTGTTACACTAACGCAACTTGGTGATTGTCTGCACATCCCTCCCCACTACAACGGCATGCAGTCGCGGATCTAGAAAGTTTTATGTTGGGGACACTAAAAATTTTAACATACAAATTATGTAAGAAGATGTAATCAAAGGCATCCGTTCATTAACAGACAAGCGGTTTATATCTTAAACATATAGTTATTATATTTAAACATATAGTTATCATAATGAGACTCTTCTGATATGGATTCAGGTGTACACAGAAAATGAAATGGCAGAGGTTTCGCCACTCTTCAATAATATTTATGATATACATGAAGATAATTATATAAAAATAAAAAAAATAAAATTAATGAGGGGTCATGTGCCCCAGGGCCTTCAGGTAGATCCCCCTCTTCCCGCATGCTTCCATAAAAGTACCTACGAGCCAAATTTATGTGTCGGGTCAATCACCTTTAAAATTAAAATATTTATAATAAAGGAATATATTATTATTTTAACGAGACCCCCTATAACTCCCCTTTTCGAAGGCCGTGTCATCTCCTTCACTTTGATGCTTGCAACTCTTTTTGTTTAATTCTCATGTATAGTTTTTTGTCGATATATATAGCAGATTTTTTTCATCAACTGTATCCATATCACTTAAATATCTTAAGACAATAATTAATTATTTGTGTTGGTTGTATGAACATATAAATTTTAATTTTACTCGATTAATAAATAACCATTTCCATTTATCATGTGTATGACCCTCTTAATCTCTAACAGACTGATAATGTGTATATGAGGATGAATGTATATAAATTAATTGATAATGTGTACATATGAATATATATGAATAAAAATCAGATATCAATTTTTTCTTAATCTTTAAATCATATACATCTTTAATTCTTAAAATCAACTAAATTAATAGGAATAAAAATCATATATCAAAATTTTGTGGTCTGTAGTACGTAGTACCAAACATATTGTAACATTGAGGATGCAGGATACATATGACTATGATTAAACCATTATCTAAGGCTTGTTCTAAGTTATTAATCTTGTTTTTGCTTTAAATTTGCTTTTGGATTAATTTTCCCGTGTTTAAGAGGAAATGAATCTTCTGATTCATATCCTATATGCATATCCCTCTAAATTATTCTAATATATATATGTGATCTCATACTAAATAGTAACCAACTATTTTATTACATGACTTGATTTACCTAACTAGCATGTTTCTCGTCTTCCACTTTTGTGCTATACATAAGAAATTCATTTTTATCTACTCATCTAAGTAGTTTACTGTATGAAACAAAGCATTGAATTGTAGTTTATATTAAATACTTTATAGAAGTTCATGTTTCCGCTAGGTGTTGTTAGTAATCAGAAGGGACGACAATGCACAACCTTAATATTAATTAAGATGAACTTCTGAGATTATAAATATTTATTTTTCCTTTAGAAATATACCATGCTTAATGAGGTACAGGGACTAAATGTTGTGCTGATGATACAGATAACAATGAATGCCGAAACGACAAGCATTATGTTGTCAAACACCAGGCAGAGAAGGAAATCAACTAGTAATGACAGCAGACACAGAGCATGGGCCAGTTTAATACCTGAACTGCTTATTCAAATTCTTATGAAATTGGGAATTGTTGAGCTGTTGGCCTGCGCAGGTGTTTGCAAGGAGTGGAGATCGGTCACCAAGGACCATAGATCAACTCTCTTGCAAAACCAAAAACCTTTAGCACTTGTTGTATCAAAGTTCGCTAAAAGAGGGTGTTTCTTACATAACATATTTGATGGAACAAGATACAACACATTGCTACCAAATTTCTCTTCCAGATGGCTTATGGGCTTTTCTTGTGGCTACTTGATCATGCAGAGTCATACGAACATTACTCTTAAGCATCTTATTACCAGGCATGAAATTATATTTCCTGAGATACCAGTTCTCAAACGACATATAAGCAAAGCCGTCCTCTTTTACTCAGAAAAGGTTTCAGAGAATCTGTTGATAGTTGTTAATAAACTTTATTGGCAAGTATATGTATCTCTGACTTCTAGACCTGAATGGCACTGGATTGCACTCATTGGCTGTCGTAAAGAGCTTGTGGATATGGCATATTTGGACGGAAATATACTGGTCTTAAATAGGGATGCCGCTATTGGGATCTAACTTACGACCACATTTTTGGTATTTTCCCCATCAAATTGACGACCAGAACAAAGTGCATTGTCTGGAAGAAGTCATGAACTAGCGAACTTTATCTTTGCAATTTTCTGTTACATCTTGTACTTCTTAATATTGTACCCCGAACTTATTTGCATCTGAATCACATTGAACAATGTCTGTAGATTTGACATTTGAGATTTTGGTAACGATTGAAATATGTCAGAATGGTTTGGTAAATTTCTGTACTAGCTCGCTGGGGCCTGCACCTCACCTAGTGGTCCCCTTTTAGAGGTCTCAGAGTATTTTCAACAATCCAAAATCTTAGTTAAATAGAAAAAAAAGATACTAAAAGTAAAACTTATAAAGATTGTGTAGAAGCATCTTACTCTTGTTAATCAAATGTCCTGAAGTTAATATATTTGAGAAACCTCTATACCTGTCGTTGTTACCCTGTAGTTGTTACCATGAATAGAATATTCTATTTATAAAGAAATAACAACACCCAATTTTTAGAATATAGATAATAATTATAGCTAATCATACCAGGGAACATGGTCTTTAATATAATTTTAGCCAATTATTTTAGCGCTGACACGATTTAAAATGCTGTTATAATATTTTTTATTTCTTACAAATATGTTAGGCAAAGTTGTACCTAAAACAATTAAAAAACATAATAATTATAGTATTATTGTATTAGTTAAATTATGATTTATAAATTGATGGTGAGATTTTTAATAAGAAAATAATTTTATATTTTTCTTCATTGATTTTGTTACTCTTATTTTGGTGTTGGGGTTCACACCGACTACAATGAATTTTGCTTTAATTTTATATGCATACCCCTCTAAATTATTCTAATATATATATATATATATATATATATATATATATATATATATAACTTTTCATACTAAATAGTAATTAACTATTTTCTTAAAGACTTGATATACCTGAGTAGCGTGTTTCTCGTCTTCCATTTTTATGCTATATGTATGAGATTATTTGTCTCTACTCATCTAAGTAGTTAATTACTGTATAAATAAAGCATTGATTTGTAGCTGATATTAAGTTCATTTTTCGGCTAGGTGTTCTTAGTAATTAGAAGGGCAACAATGCACAAGCTTAATATCAGGTTGAAATTTCTGAGACTATAAATATTTATTCTGCTTTAAGAAATATACCATGCTTAGTGGGGTATAGGGACTAAATGTTGTGCTGATCAGGATATAGATTAAAACGAATGCCGAATTGACAAGCATCATGTTGTCAAACACCAGGCAGAGAAGGGAATCAGGGAATCACCTAGTAATGACAGCAGACACATACCATGGGCTAGTTTAATACCTGAACTGCTTATTCAAATTCTTATGAAATTGGAAATTATTGAGATGTTGGCTTTGGTAGTTGTTTGCAAGGATTGGAGATGGGTCACTAAGGAACATAGATCAACACTCTTACAAAAGTAAAAACCATTGACACTTGTTGTATTAAAGTTCGCTAGATGAAAAGGGTGTTTCTTACCTAATTAACATTTTTTATAAAACAAGATATAAGATATTGCTATTGAATTTAGCTTGGAGATGGCTTATGGGGTTTTATTGAAACACCTATTGTGCACAAATAACAGGCATTTTAAAAAATTAATATGTTCTTATAAAAATTCGTTCTTAGCCTAAACATATTTTGAATTTGACATAAGTAATTTCTTAGATAATTTATTCGGAAGAGTTTACTTTTATATTTTAATGTACATATTTATATTTATTATATTATCTTTTCAAATTTTAAAGTTTAAAGAGGTCGGTTTTAGTAATTTTATTAGACCGGGATAGTTTAGTCAATTTACTTCCAAACCCTAAAATATTGCATATAAATATACATTACCTGTGTCTTGCAACTCAACCCGCCGCTCCTCTTTTCTTTCTCGCCCCCTTTGTTAATTAGCTTACATCTTTCTCCTAACAGGGTGGCTCTCAAGCATTTAGCTTCTGGGCCTATATAAATCTTTAATCTATATACATCTCAGTCGGGCTAGAGTGACCAAGTAAACTACCACAAGGGGATTTTACTACCTAATTCGAAGGAAAATGTTGTCAAAATCATTAAGGTATCCATTTTGTAATTTAATCACTCACATCTTGTTTCAAATTTTTGTATGTGTATATGATTATGTACAAATATGTTACAAGTTTCTCATGGCTCATCATGAGCCATCTTTGTTTCTTCTAAATTTAATGTTTAATTTATGTATAATTTTCTTTTAAATTTTCTTATGACGTCTATATAGTAGATCCATAATCAAAAAAGTTTTTGTGATTTTTCCAGAAGAAAGTAACATAGCTTATATATTTTTATAGATATTTTTCTCTCACCAAAGATTTTAGACGATCTACCAATAATTTTCAAGAATTAATATTCTAAAAACGTTTAATATTAAACGTACATGTGTATTTCAATTATTGTTTCTTTTGAATTTATTTTACATATTATTTTACCATTTTTTGAAACATTATAGAAACAAGCATTTGTATTTTAATTGAATAATATTTTTAATGGAGTCACCTAAAACAAAGATTACAATAATAGAGCAAGTAGAAATCTCATGTATTTTGATATTGATACTAAAATAATTATTTGTATTCTGATAAGAATAATTTTTATAATCTTTCAAAACCATTATAAAATTATAGTATGACAAAAGCACCCTCGTCAAGTTGTAATGCATACAATATAAAAATTTAAGTGTACCACACAGATATTACTTGTATTATCACTAATTTAACTAAATAAATTATCTTTCTATCTATTATATTCTAGAGGAACAGCAATTCCATCATGGTTAGATTTTAAAAATTGATTTAAATATAATTATATTATCAAAGTGAAAGTGGACTTATTCTTGTTGGATTATATTTTACTAAAAATTATTTTAGTTGTGGTTATATTTATATTTTTTACTATAATATTTAAATGTAAATTATAATAAATAAATTTTCATTAAACTTTATGTTTGTATATTCATTATCAAAAGAGATATTTAACTAATAATATCACAAATATATGATGTGATTTATATTTAATTTTTTAATTATTAGAACTTTTGCTTCCTTTCAAATTGCATGTATTTGAGCATATTCTTATAATGGTCAAATCTAATATGTATCCATACATGACACATTGCAGCATGATTAATTTTTGTCACCTCTTTTTGATTGAAAAGTTGGTAAATAATGAAGAAAATGCTCCGGTACTCTTTCATTCTGTCTAGCAAGCTTCCCGCCTCAAGGTAAATGTAATATATTTGGTAGTTCATGAAATTTTTAGCCTATGGTGAATTTCTCTTTGCTCTATGCTCTGTGATTTTGTTTATCAGTTAAACCATATGTAATTTTTTGTTGGTCTCTTCTTAATTTTAAGTATTGATGTAGTGAAAAATCATTTATAGGTGGATTTACAAAAATTTGAATAATTGAAAACAGATGTAGCATTATATTCATGATTTTATGTAGTTCAGGATTATGTAACCTGCAATTTTTTATTTTTTTTGTTTATAGCATTATTATATGTATACCCATACCTAGGTAAAACAAAGTGCCAATTTTTAGTTGAATTTGCATTGTTGTTTTCACAAATAGTTTCCTTTTAAGCATATAAACTTCATGTGAACTGTTAGGACCTCACACTCTATTAAATGATAACTAATGATTTTTTATAAAAGTAAATGCAAAGCATCTTCATTTTGTGTAATATATTATTATCATTAATCTATCATTCCACTGCTCATGATCATTATCTTTGAGAAATGTTTTGAGAATCATAACAATATTTTAGTTTTATACACAAGAGTTCATCTTTTACAAACTTGAGTAGCTGAATCTGCACACTTGCAAAGTTTTATTCGTGTTCTCTGTGTTTCTCATCATAAATTTTAAATCGATTATTATAATTTATATGTTTGAACTATAATGTTACTTTCCCCTTTTGGACCAATTACACAAGTCTTGATTCTAATTAAAAAGCGTAACTCATATATTGTCAATATAGCACAATAATGAAGATTAATATAAGCAGCTAATGTAAGTATAAAATTATAGCTTTTACCGATTATCACCCAACACTAATATTGGTTATAATGTCCATCATTATTAACTAGTTTAGTGTTTAATCTAATGGATTTTTTTATCAAGATATTCTTATTAAATGATTTATTTAATAATTTTAATGATACCTTGTTCACCTAATCTTAAAGCTAAAACTTCAATTAATCAAATATTGTCCCATCATAATGAGTACATGTCATGGTTAAAGTGGCTTATTATATTTTCACTATATGACACCTTCATCCCAAGCCTGTTACACTAACGCAACTTGGTGATTGTCTGCACATCCCTCCCCACTAAAACGGCATGCAGTGGCGGATCTAGAAAGTTTTATGTTGGGGACACTAAAAATTTTAACATACAAATTATGTAAGAAGATGTAATCAAAGGCATCCGTTCATTAACAAACAAGCGGTTATTATATTTAAACATATAGTTATTATAATGAGACTCTTCTGATATGGATTCAGGTGTACACAGAAAATGAAATGGCAGAGGTTTCGCCACTCTTCAATAATATTTATGATATACATGAAGATAATTATATAAAAAGTAAAAAAAATAAAATTAATGAGGGGTCATGTGCCCCAGGGCCTTCAGGTAGATCCCCCTCTTCCCGCATGCTTCCATAAAAGTACCTACGAGCCAAATTTATGTGTCGGGTCAATCACCTTTAAAATTAAAATATTTATAAAAAGGAATTTGTTATTATTTTAACGAGACATCCTATAACTCCCCTTTTCGAAGGCCGTGTCATCTCCTTCACTTTGATGCTTGCAACTCTTTTTGTTTAATTCTCATGTATAGTTTTTTGTCGATATATATAACAGATTTTTTCATCAACTGTATCCATATCACTTAAATATCTTAAGACAATAATTAATTATTTGTGTTGGTTGTATGAACATATAAATTTTAATTTTACTCGATTAATAAATAACCATTTCCATTTATCATGTGTATGACCCTCTTAATCTCTAACAGATTGATAATGTGTATATGAGGATGAATGTATATAAATTAATTGATAATCTGTACATATGAATATATATGAATAAAAATCTGATATCAATTTTTTTTTAATCTTTAAATCATATATATCTTTAATTCTTAAAATCAATTAAATTAATAGGAATAAAAATCATATATCAAAATTTTGTGGTCTGTAGTACGTAGTACCAAACATATTGTAACATTGAGGATGCAGGATACATATGACTATGATTAAACCATTATCTAAGGCTTGTTCTAAGTTATTAATCTTGTTTTTGCTTTAAATTTGCTTTTGGATTAATTTTCCCGTGTTTAAGAGGAAATGAATCTTCTGATTCATATCCTATATGCATATCCCTCTAAATTATTCTAATATATATGTGATCTCATACTAAATAGTAACCAACTATTTTATTACATGACTTGATTTACCTAACTAGCATGTTTCTCGTCTTCCACTTTTGTGCTATACATAAGAAATTCATTTTTATCTACTCATCTAAGTAGTTTACTGTATGAAACAAAGCATTGAATTGTAGTTTATATTAAATACTTTATAGAAGTTCATGTTTCCGCTAGGTGTTGTTAGTAATCAGAAGGGACGACAATGCACAACCTTAATATTAATTAAGATGAACTTCTGAGATTATAAATATTTATTTTTCCTTTAGAAATATACCATGCTTAATGAGGTACAGGGACTAAATGTTGTGCTGATGATACAGATAACAATGAATGCCGAAACGACAAGCATTATGTTGTCAAACACCAGGCAGAGAAGGAAATCAACTAGTAATGACAGCAGACACAGAGCATGGGCCAGTTTAATACCTGAACTGCTTATTCAAATTCTTATGAAATTGGGAATTGTTGAGCTGTTGGCCTGCGCAGGTGTTTGCAAGGAGTGGAGATCGGTCACCAAGGACCATAGATCAACTCTCTTGCAAAACCAAAAACCTTTAGCACTTGTTGTATCAAAGTTCGCTAAAAGAGGGTTTTTCTTACATAACATATTTGATGGAACAAGATACAACACATTGCTACCAAATTTCTCTTCCAGATGGCTTATGGGCTTTTCTTGTGGCTACTTGATCATGCAGAGTCATACGAACATTACTCTTAAGCATCTTATTACCAGGCATGAAATTATATTTCCTGAGATACCAGTTCTCAAACGACATATAAGCAAAGCCGTCCTCTTTTACTCAGAAAAGGTTTCAGAGAATCTGTTGATAGTTTTTAATAAACTTTATTGGCAAGTATATGTATCTCTGACTTCTAGACCTGAATGGCACTGGATTGCACTCATTGGCTGTCGTAAAGAGCTTGTGGATATGGCATATTTGGACGGAAATATACTGGTCTTAAATAGGGATGCCGCTATTGGGATCTAACTTACGACCACATTTTTGGTATTTTCCCCATCAAATTGACGACCAGAACAAAGTGCATTGTCTGGAAGAAGTCATGAACTAGCGAACTTTATCTTTGGAATTTTCTGTTACATCTTGTACTTCTTAATATTGTACCCCGAACTTATTTGCATCTGAATCACATTGAACAATGTCTGTAGATTTGACATTTGAGATTTTGGTAACGATTGAAATATGTCAGAATGGTTTGGTAAATTTCTGTACTAGCTCGTTGGGGCCTGCACCTCACCTAGTGGTCCCCTTTTAGAGGTCTCAGAGTATTTTCAACAATCCAAAATCTTAGTTAAATAGAAAAAAAGATACTAAAAGTAAAACTTATAAAGATTGTGTAGAAGCATCTTACTCTTGTTAATCAAATGTCCTGAAGTTAATATATTTGAGAAACCTCTATACCTGTCGTTGTTACCCTGTAGTTGCTACCATGAATAGAATATTCTATTTATAAAGAAATAACAACACCCAATTTTTAGAATATAGATAATCATTATAGCTAATCGTACCAGGGAACATGGTCTTTAATATAATTTTAGCCAATTATTTTAGCGCTGACACGATTTAAAATGCTGTTATAATATTTTTTATTTCTTACAAATATGTTAGGCAAAGTTGTACCTAAAACAATTAAAAAACATAATAATTATAGTATTATTGTATTAGCTAAATTATGATTTATAAATTGATGGTGAGATTTTTTAATAAGAAAATAATTTTATATTTTTCTTCATTGATTTTGTTACTCTTATTTTGGTGTTGGGGTTCACACCGACTACAATGAATTTTGCTTTAATTTTATATGCATACCCCTCTAAATTATTCATATATATATATATATATATATATATATATATAAGTTGTCATACTAAATAGTAATTAACTATTTTCTTAAAGACTTGATATACCTGAGTAGAGTGTTTCTCGTCTTCCATTTTTATGCTATACGTATGAGATTATTTGTCTCTACTCATCTAAGTAGTTAATTACTGTATAAATAAAGCATTGATTTGTAGCTGATATTAAGTTCATTTTTCGGCTAGGTGTTCTTAGTAATTAGAAGGGCAACAATGCACAAGCTTAATATCAGGTCGAAATTTCTGAGACTATAAATATTTATTCTGCTTTAAGAAATATACCATGCTTAGTGGGGTACAGGGACTAAATGTTGTGCTGATCAGGATACAGATTAAAACCAATGTCGGATTGACAAGCATCATGTTGTCAAACACCAGGCAGAGAAGGGAATCAGGGAATCACCTAGTAATGACAGCAGACACAATTAAAACGAATGCCGAATTGACAAGCATCATGTTGTCAAACACTAGGCAGAGAAGGGAATCAGGGAATCACCTAGTAATGACAGCAGACACATACCATGGGCTAGTTTAATACCTGAACTGCTTATTCAAATTCTTATGAAATTGGAAATTATTGAGATGTTGGCTTTGGTAGTTGTTTGCAAGGATTGGAGATGGGTCACCAAGGAACATAGATCAACACTCTTACAAAAGTAAAAACCATTAAAACTTGTTGTATTAAAGTTGGCTAGATGAAAAGGGTGTTTCTTACCTAATTAACATTTTTTATAAAACAAGATATAAGATATTGCTATTGAATTTAGCTTGGAGATGGCTTATGGGGTTTTATTGATACACCTATTGTGCACAAATAACAGGCATTTTAAAAAATTAATATGTTCTTATAAAAATTCGTTCTTAGCCTAAACATATTTTGAATTTGACATAAGTAATTTCTTAGATAATTTATTCGGAAGAGTTTACTTTTATATTTTAATGTACATATTTATATTTATTATATTATCTTTTCAAAATTTAAAGTTTAAAGAGGTCGGTTTTAGTAATTTTATTAGACCCGGATAGTTTAGTCAATTTACTTCCAAACCCTAAAATATTGCATATAAATATACATTACCTGTGTCTTGCAACTCAACCCGCCGCTCCTCTTTTCTTTCTCGCCCCCTTTGTTAATTAGCTTACATCTTTCTCCTAACAGGGTGGCTCCCAAGCATTTAGCTTCTGGGCCTATATAAATCTTTAATCTATATACATCTCAGTCGGGCTAGAGTGACCAACTAAACTACCACAAGGGGATTTTACTACCTAATTCGAAGGAAAATGTTGTCAAAATCATTAAGGTATCCATTTTGTAATTTAATCACTCACATCTTGTTTCAAATTTTTGTATGTGTATATGATTATGTACAAATATGTTACAAGTTTCTCATGGCTCATCATGAGCCATCTTTGTTTCTTCTAAATTTAATGTTTAATTTATGTATAATTTTCTTTTAAATTTTCTTATGACGTCTATATAGTAAATCCATAATCAAAAAAGTTTTTGTGATTTTTCCAGAAGAAAGTAACATAGCTTATATATTTTTATAGATATTTTTCTCTCACCAAAGATTTTAGACGATCTACCAATAATTTTCAAGAATTAATATTCTAAAAACGTTTAATATTAAACGTACATGTGTATTTCAATTATTGTTTCTTTTGAATTTATTTTACATATTATTTTACCATTTTTTGAAACATTATAGAAACAAGCATTTGTATTTTAATTGAATAATATTTTTAATGGAGTCGCTTAAAACAAAGATTACAATAATAGAGCAAGTAGAAATCTCATGTATTTTGATATTGATACTAAAATAATTATTTGTATTCTGATAAGAATAATTTTTATAGTCTTTCAAAACCATTATAAAATTATAGTATGACAAAAGCACCCTCGTCAAGTTGTAATGCATACAATATAAAAATTTAAGTGTACCACACAGATATTTCTTGTATTATCACTAATTTAACTAAATAAATTATCTTTCTATCTATTATATTCTAGAGGAACTGCAATTCCATCATGGTTAGATTTTAAAAATTGATTTAAATATAATTATATTATCAAAGTGAAAGTGGACTTATTCTTGTTGGATTATATTTTACTAAAAATTATTTTGGTTGTGGTTATATTTATATTTTTTACTATAATATTTAAATGTAAATTATAATAAATAAATTTTCATTAAACTTTATGTTTGTATATTCATTATCAAAAGAGATATTTAACTAATAATATCACAAATATATGATGTGATTTATATTTAATTTTTTAATTATTAGAACTTTTGCTTCCTTTCAAATTGCATGTATTTGAGCATATTCTTATAATGGTCAAATCTAATATGTATCCATACATGACACATTGCAGCATGATTAATTTTTGTCACCTCTTTTTGATTGAAAAGTTGGTAAATAATGAAGAAAATGCTCCGGTACTCTTTCATTCTGTCTAGCAAGCTTCCCGCCTCAAGGTAAATGTAATATATTTGGTAGTTCATGAAATTTTTAGCCTATGGTGAATTTCTCTTTGCTCTATGCTCTGTGATTTTGTTTATCAGTTAAACCATATGTAATTTTTTGTTGGTCTCTTCTTAATTTTAAGTATTGATGTAGTGAAAAATCATTTATAGGTGGATTTACAAAAATTTGAATAATTGAAAACAGATGTAGCATTATATTCATGATTTTATGTAGTTCAGGATTATGTAACCTGCAATTTTTATTTTTTTTTTGTTTATAGCATTATTATATGTATACCCATACCTAGGTAAAACAAAGTGCCAATTTTTAGTTGAATTTGCATTGTTGTTTTCACAAATAGTTTCCTTTTAAGCATATAAACTTCATGTGAACTGTTAGGACCTCACACTCTATTAAATGATAACTAATGATTTTTTATAAAAGTAAATGCAAAGCATCTTCATTTTGTGTAATATATTATTATCATTAATCTATCATTCCACTGCTCATGATCATTATCTTTGAGAAATGTTTTGAGAATCATAACAATATTTTAGTTTTATACACAAGAGTTCATCTTTTACAAACTTGAGTAGCTGAATCTGCACACTTGCAAAGTTTTATTCGTGTTCTCTGTGTTTCTCATCATAAATTTTAAATCGATTATTATAATTTATATGTTTGAACTATAATGTTACTTTCGCCTTTTGGACCAATTACACAAGTCTTGATTCTAATTAAAAAGCGTAACTCATATATTGTCAATATAGCACAATAATGAAAGATTAATATAAGCAGCTAATGTAAGTATAAAATTATAGCTTTTACCGATTATCACCCAACACTAATATTGGTTATAATGTCCATCATTATTAACTAGTTTAGTGTTTAATCTAATGGATTTTTTTATCAAGATATTCTTATTAAATGATTTATTTAATAATTTTAATGATACCTTGTTCACCTAATCTTAAAGCTAAAACTTCAATTAATCAAATATTGTCCCATCATAATGAGTACATGTCATGGTTAAAGTGGCTTATTATATTTTCACTATATGGCACCTTCATCCCAAGCCTGTTACACTAACGCAACTTGGTGATTGTCTGCACATCCCTCCCCACTACAACGGCATGCAGTCGCGGATCTAGAAAGTTTTATGTTGGGGACACTAAAAATTTTAACATACAAATTATGTAAGAAGATGTAATCAAAGGCATCCGTTCATTAACAGACAAGCGGTTTATATCTTAAACATATAGTTATTATATTTAAACATATAGTTATCATAATGAGACTCTTCTGATATGGATTCAGGTGTACACAGAAAATGAAATGGCAGAGGTTTCGCCACTCTTCAATAATATTTATGATATACATGAAGATAATTATATAAAAAGTAAAAAAAATAAAATTAATGAGGGGTCATGTGCCCCAGGGCCTTCAGGTAGATCCCCCTCTTCCCGCATGCTTCCATAAAAGTACCTACGAGCCAAATTTATGTGTCGGGTCAATCACCTTTAAAATTAAAATATTTATAATAAAGGAATATATTATTATTTTAACGAGACCCCCTATAACTCCCCTTTTCGAAGGCCGTGTCATCTCCTTCACTTTGATGCTTGCAACTCTTTTTGTTTAATTCTCATGTATAGTTTTTTGTCGATATATATAACAGATTTTTTTCATCAACTGTATCCATATCACTTAAATATCTTAAGACAATAATTAATTATTTGTGTTGGTTGTATGAACATATAAATTTTAATTTTACTCGATAATAAATAACCATTTCCATTTATCATGTGTATGACCCTCTTAATCTCTAACAGATTGATAATGTGTATATGAGGATGAATGTATATAAATTAATTGATAATCTGTACATATGAAATATATATGAATAAAAATCAGATATCAATTTTTTTTTAATCTTTAAATCATATATATCTTTAATTCTTAAAATCAATTAAATTAATAGGAATAAAAATCATATATCAAAATTTTGTGGTCTGTAGTACGTAGTACCAAACATATTGTAACATTGAGGATGCAGGATACATATGACTATGATTAAACCATTATCTAAGGCTTGTTCTAAGTTATTAATCTTGTTTTTGCTTTAAATTTGCTTTTGGATTAATTTTCCCGTGTTTAAGAGGAAATGAATCTTCTGATTCATATCCTATATGCATATCCCTCTAAGTTATTCTAATATATATGTGATCTCATACTAAATAGTAACCAACTATTTTATTACATGACTTGATTTACCTAACTAGCATGTTTCTCGTCTTCCACTTTTGTGCTATACATAAGAAATTCATTTTTATCTACTCATCTAAGTAGTTTACTGTATGAAACAAAGCATTGAATTGTAGTTTATATTAAATACTTTATAGAAGTTCATGTTTCCGCTAGGTGTTGTTAGTAATCAGAAGGGACGACAATGCACAACCTTAATATTAATTAAGATGAACTTCTGAGATTATAAATATTTATTTTTCCTTTAGAAATATACCATGCTTAATGAGGTACAGGGACTAAATGTTGTGCTGATGATACAGATAACAATGAATGCCGAAACGACAAGCATTATGTTGTCAAACACCAGGCAGAGAAGGAAATCAACTAGTAATGACAGCAGACACAGAGCATGGGCCAGTTTAATACCTGAACTGCTTATTCAAATTCTTATGAAATTGGGAATTGTTGAGCTGTTGGCCTGCGCAGGTGTTTGCAAGGAGTGGAGATCGGTCACCAAGGACCATAGATCAACTCTCTTGCAAAACCAAAAACCTTTAGCACTTGTTGTATCAAAGTTCGCTAAAAGAGGGTGTTTCTTACATAACATATTTGATGGAACAAGATACAACACATTGCTACCAAATTTCTCTTCCAGATGGCTTATGGGCTTTTCTTGTGGCTACTTGATCATGCAGAGTCATACGAACATTACTCTTAAGCATCTTATTACCAGGCATGAAATTATATTTCCTGAGATACCAGTTCTCAAACGACATATAAGCAAAGCCGTCCTCTTTTACTCAGAAAAGGTTTCAGAGAATCTGTTGATAGTTGTTAATAAACTTTATTGGCAAGTATATGTATCTCTGACTTCTAGACCTGAATGGCACTGGATTGCACTCATTGGCTGTCGTAAAGAGCTTGTGGATATGGCATATTTGGACGGAAATATACTGGTCTTAAATAGGGATGCCGCTATTGGGATCTAACTTACGACCACATTTTTGGTATTTTCCCCATCAAATTGACGACCAGAACAAAGTGCATTGTCCGGAAGAAGTCATGAACTAGCGAACTTTATCTTTGCAATTTTCTGTTACATCTTGTACTTCTTAATATTGTACCCCGAACTTATTTGCATCTGAATCACATTGAACAATGTCTGTAGATTTGACATTTGAGATTTTGGTAACGATTGAAATATGTCAGAATGGTTTGGTAAATTTCTGTACTAGCTCGCTGGGGCCTGCACCTCACCTAGTGGTCCCCTTTTAGAGGTCTCAGAGTATTTTCAACAATCCAAAATCTTAGTTAAATAGAAAAAAAAGATACTAAAAGTAAAACTTATAAAGATTGTGTAGAAGCATCTTACTCTTGTTAATCAAATGTCCTGAAGTTAATATATTTGAGAAACCTCTATACCTGTCGTTGTTACCCTGTAGTTGCTACCATGAATAGAATATTCTATTTATAAAGAAATAACAACACCCAATTTTTAGAATATAGATAATCATTATAGCTAATCGTACCAGGGAACATGGTCTTTAATATAATTTTAGCCAATTATTTTAGCGCTGACACGATTTAAAATGCTGTTATAATATTTTTTATTTCTTACAAATATGTTAGGCAAAGTTGTACCTAAAACAATTAAAAAACATAATAATTATAGTATTATTGTATTAGCTAAATTATGATTTATAAATTGATGGTGAGATTTTTTAATAAGAAAATAATTTTATATTTTTCTTCATTGATTTTGTTACTCTTATTTTGGTGTTGGGGTTCACACCGACTACAATGAATTTTGCTTTAATTTTATATGCATACCCCTCTAAATTATTCTAATATATATATATATATATATATATATATATATATATATATATATATATATATAAGTTGTCATACTAAATAGTAATTAACTATTTTCTTAAAGACTTGATATACCTGAGTAGAGTGTTTCTCGTCTTCCATTTTTATGCTATACGTATGAGATTATTTGTCTCTACTCATCTAAGTAGTTAATTACTGTATAAATAAAGCATTGATTTGTAGCTGATATTAAGTTCATTTTTCGGCTAGGTGTTCTTAGTAATTAGAAGGGCAACAATGCACAAGCTTAATATCAGGTCGAAATTTCTGAGACTATAAATATTTATTCTGCTTTAAGAAATATACCATGCTTAGTGGGGTACAGGGACTAAATGTTGTGCTGATCAGGATACAGATTAAAACGAATGTCGAATTGACAAGCATCATGTTGTCAAACACCAGGCAGAGAAGGGAATCAGGGAATCACCTAGTAATGACAGCGGACACAATTAAAACGAATGCCGAATTGACAAGCATCATGTTGTCAAACACTAGGCAGAGAAGGGAATCAGGGAATCACCTAGTAATGACAGCAGACACATACCATGGGCTAGTTTAATACCTGAACTGCTTATTCAAATTCTTATGAAATTGGAAATTATTGAGATGTTGGCTTTGGTAGTTGTTTGCAAGGATTGGAGATGGGTCACCAAGGAACATAGATCAACACTCTTACAAAAGTAAAAACCATTAAAACTTGTTGTATTAAAGTTGGCTAGATGAAAAGGGTGTTTCTTACCTAATTAACATTTTTTATAAAACAAGATATAAGATATTGCTATTGAATTTAGCTTGGAGATGGCTTATGGGGTTTTATTGATACACCTATTGTGCACAAATAACAGGCATTTTAAAAAATTAATATGTTCTTATAAAAATTCGTTCTTAGCCTAAACATATTTTGAATTTGACATAAGTAATTTCTTAGATAATTTATTCGGAAGAGTTTACTTTTATATTTTAATGTACATATTTATATTTATTATATTATCTTTTCAAAATTTAAAGTTTAAAGAGGTCGGTTTTAGTAATTTTATTAGACCGGGATAGTTTAGTCAATTTACTTCCAAACCCTAAAATATTGCATATAAATATACATTACCTGTGTCTTGCAACTCAACCCGCCGCTCCTCTTTTCTTTCTCGCCCCCTTTGTTAATTAGCTTACATCTTTCTCCTAACAGGGTGGCTCCCAAGCATTTAGCTTCTGGGCCTATATAAATCTTTAATCTATATACATCTCAGTCGGGCTAGAGTGACCAACTAAACTACCACAAGGGGATTTTACTACCTAATTCGAAGGAAAATGTTGTCAAAATCATTAAGGTATCCATTTTGTAATTTAATCACTCACATCTTGTTTCAAATTTTTGTATGTGTATATGATTATGTACAAATATGTTACAAGTTTCTCATGGCTCATCATGAGCCATCTTTGTTTCTTCTAAATTTAATGTTTAATTTATGTATAATTTTCTTTTAAATTTTCTTATGACGTCTATATAGTAGATCCATAATCAAAAAAGTTTTTGTGATTTTTCCAGAAGAAAGTAACATAGCTTATATATTTTTATAGATATTTTTCTCTCACCAAAGATTTTAGACGATCTACCAATAATTTTCAAGAATTAATATTCTAAAAACGTTTAATATTAAACGTACATGTGTATTTCAATTATTGTTTCTTTTGAATTTATTTTACATATTATTTTACCATTTTTTGAAACATTATAGAAACAAGCATTTGTATTTTAATTGAATAATATTTTTAATGGAGTCGCTTAAAACAAAGATTACAATAATAGAGCAAGTAGAAATCTCATGTATTTTGATATTGATACTAAAATAATTATTTGTATTCTGATAAGAATAATTTTTATAGTCTTTCAAAACCATTATAAAATTATAGTATGACAAAAGCACCCTCGTCAAGTTGTAATGCATACAATATAAAAATTTAAGTGTACCACACAGATATTTCTTGTATTATCACTAATTTAACTAAATAAATTATCTTTCTATCTATTATATTCTAGAGGAACTGCAATTCCATCATGGTTAGATTTTAAAAATTGATTTAAATATAATTATATTATCAAAGTGAAAGTGGACTTATTCTTGTTGGATTATATTTTACTAAAAATTATTTTAGTTGTGGTTATATTTATATTTTTTACTATAATATTTAAATGTAAATTATAATAAATAAATTTTCATTAAACTTTATGTTTGTATATTCATTATCAAAAGAGATATTTAACTAATAATATCACAAATATATGATGTGATTTATATTTAATTTTTTAATTATTAGAACTTTTGCTTCCTTTCAAATTGCATGTATTTGAGCATATTCTTATAATGGTCAAATCTAATATGTATCCATACATGACACATTGCAGCATGATTAATTTTTGTCACCTCTTTTTGATTGAAAAGTTGGTAAATAATGAAGAAAATGCTCCGGTACTCTTTCATTCTGTCTAGCAAGCTTCCCGCCTCAAGGTAAATGTAATATATTTGGTAGTTCATGAAATTTTTAGCCTATGATGAATTTCTCTTTGCTCTATGCTCTGTGATTTTGTTTATCAGTTAAACCATTATGTAATTTTTTGTTGGTCTCTTCTTAATTTTAAGTATTGATGTAGTGAAAAATCATTTATAGGTGGATTTACAAAAATTTGAATAATTGAAAACAGATGTAGCATTATATTCATGATTTTATGTAGTTCAGGATTATGTAACCTGCAATTTTTATTTTTTTTTTGTTTATAGCATTATTATATGTATACCCATACCTAGGTAAAACAAAGTGCCAATTATTAGTTGAATTTGCATTGTTGTTTTCACAAATAGTTTCCTTTTAAGCATATAAACTTCATGTGAACTGTTAGGACCTCACACTCTATTAAATGATAACTAATGATTTTTTATAAAAGTAAATGCAAAGCATCTTCATTTTGTGTAATATATTATTATCATTAATCTATCATTCCACTGCTCATGATCATTATCTTTGAGAAATGTTTTGAGAATCATAACAATATTTTAGTTTTATACACAAGAGTTCATCTTTTACAAACTTGAGTAGCTGAATCTGCACACTTGCAAAGTTTTATTCGTGTTCTCTGTGTTTCTCATCATAAATTTTAAATCGATTATTATAATTTATATGTTTGAACTATAATGTTACTTTCGCCTTTTGGACCAATTACACAAGTCTTGATTCTAATTAAAAAGCGTAACTCATATATTGTCAATATAGCACAATAATGAAAGATTAATATAAGCAGCTAATGTAAGTATAAAATTATAGCTTTTACCGATTATCACCCAACACTAATATTGGTTATAATGTCCATCATTATTAACTAGTTTAGTGTTTAATCTAATGGATTTTTTTATCAAGATATTCTTATTAAATGATTTATTTAATAATTTTAATGATACCTTGTTCACCTAATCTTAAAGCTAAAACTTCAATTAATCAAATATTGTCCCATCATAATGAGTACATGTCATGGTTAAAGTGGCTTATTATATTTTCACTATATGGCACCTTCATCCCAAGCCTGTTACACTAACGCAACTTGGTGATTGTCTGCACATCCCTCCCCACTACAACGGCATGCAGTCGCGGATCTAGAAAGTTTTATGTTGGGGACACTAAAAATTTTAACATACAAATTATGTAAGAAGATGTAATCAAAGGCATCCGTTCATTAACAGACAAGCGGTTTATATCTTAAACATATAGTTATTATATTTAAACATATAGTTATCATAATGAGACTCTTCTGATATGGATTCAGGTGTACACAGAAAATGAAATGGCAGAGGTATCGCCACTCTTCAATAATATTTATGATATACATGAAGATAATTATATAAAAATAAAAAAAATAAAATTAATGAGGGGTCATGTGCCCCAGGGCCTTCAGGTAGATCCCCCTCTTCCCGCATGCTTCCATAAAAGTACCTACGAGCCAAATTTATGTGTCGGGTCAATCACCTTTAAAATTAAAATATTCATAATAAAGGAATATATTATTATTTTAACGAGACCCCCTATAACTCCCCTTTTCGAAGGCCGTGTCATCTCCTTCACTTTGATGCTTGCAACTCTTTTTGTTTAATTCTCATGTATAGTTTTTTGTCGATATATATAACAGATTTTTTTCATCAACTGTATCCATATCACTTAAATATCTTAAGACAATAATTAATTATTTGTGTTGGTTGTATGAACATATAAATTTTAATTTTACTCGATTAATAAATAACCATTTCCATTTATCATGTGTATGACCCTCTTAATCTCTAACAGATTGATAATGTGTATACGAGGATGAATGTATATAAATTAATTGATAATCTGTACATATGAAATATATATGAATAAAAATCTGATATCAATTTTTTTTTTAATCTTTAAATCATATATATCTTTAATTCTTAAAATCAATTAAATTAATAGGAATAAAAATCATATATCAAAATTTTGTGGTCTGTAGTACGTAGTACCAAACATATTGTAACATTGAGGATGCAGGATACATATGACTATGATTAAACCATTATCTAAGGCTTGTTCTAAGTTATTAATCTTGTTTTTGCTTTAAATTTGCTTTTGGATTAATTTTCCCGTGTTTAAGAGGAAATGAATCTTCTGATTCATATCCTATATGCATATCCCTCTAAATTATTCTAATATATATATGTGATCTCATACTAAATAGTAACCAACTATTTTATTACATGACTTGATTTACCTAACTAGCATGTTTCTCGTCTTCCACTTTTGTGCTATACATAAGAAATTCATTTTTATCTACTCATCTAAGTAGTTTACTGTATGAAACAAAGCATTGAATTGTAGTTTATATTAAATACTTTATAGAAGTTCATGTTTCCGCTAGGTGTTGTTAGTAATCAGAAGGGACGACAATGCACAACCTTAATATTAATTAAGATGAACTTCTGAGATTATAAATATTTATTTTTCCTTTAGAAATATACCATGCTTAATGAGGTACAGGGACTAAATGTTGTGCTGATGATACAGATAACAATGAATGCCGAAACGACAAGCATTATGTTGTCAAACACCAGGCAGAGAAGGAAATCAACTAGTAATGACAGCAGACACAGAGCATGGGCCAGTTTAATACCTGAACTGCTTATTCAAATTCTTATGAAATTGGGAATTGTTGAGCTGTTGGCCTGCGCAGGTGTTTGCAAGGAGTGGAGATCGGTCACCAAGGACCATAGATCAACTCTCTTGCAAAACCAAAAACCTTTAGCACTTGTTGTATCAAAGTTCGCTAAAAGAGGGTGTTTCTTACATAACATATTTGATGGAACAAGATACAACACATTGCTACCAAATTTCTCTTCCAGATGGCTTATGGGCTTTTCTTGTGGCTACTTGATCATGCAGAGTCATACGAACATTACTCTTAAGCATCTTATTACCAGGCATGAAATTATATTTCCTGAGATACCAGTTCTCAAACGACATATAAGCAAAGCCGTCCTCTTTTACTCAGAAAAGGTTTCAGAGAATCTGTTGATAGTTGTTAATAAACTTTATTGGCAAGTATATGTATCTCTGACTTCTAGACCTGAATGGCACTGGATTGCACTCATTGGCTGTCGTAAAGAGCTTGTGGATATGGCATATTTGGACGGAAATATACTGGTCTTAAATAGGGATGCCGCTATTGGGATCTAACTTACGACCACATTTTTGGTATTTTCCCCATCAAATTGACGACCAGAACAAAGTGCATTGTCTGGAAGAAGTCATGAACTAGCGAACTTTATCTTTGCAATTTTCTGTTACATCTTGTACTTCTTAATATTGTACCCCGAACTTATTTGCATCTGAATCACATTGAACAATGTCTGTAGATTTGACATTTGAGATTTTGGTAACGATTGAAATATGTCAGAATGGTTTGGTAAATTTCTGTACTAGCTCGCTGGGGCCTGCACCTCACCTAGTGGTCCCCTTTTAGAGGTCTCAGAGTATTTTCAACAATCCAAAATCTTAGTTAAATAGAAAAAAAAGATACTAAAAGTAAAACTTATAAAGATTGTGTAGAAGCATCTTACTCTTGTTAATCAAATGTCCTGAAGTTAATATATTTGAGAAACCTCTATACCTGTCGTTGTTACCCTGTAGTTGTTACCATGAATAGAATATTCTATTTATAAAGAAATAACAACACCCAATTTTTAGAATATAGATAATAATTATAGCTAATCATACCAGGGAACATGGTCTTTAATATAATTTTAGCCAATTATTTTAGCGCTGACACGATTTAAAATGCTGTTATAATATTTTTATTTCTTACAAATATGTTAGGCAAAGTTGTACCTAAAACAATTAAAAAACATAATAATTATAGTATTATTGTATTAGTTAAATTATGATTTATAAATTGATGGTGAGATTTTTTAATAAGAAAATAATTTTATATTTTTCTTCATTGATTTTGTTACTCTTATTTTGGTGTTGGGGTTCACACCGACTACAATGAATTTTGCTTTAATTTTATATGCATACCCCTCTAAATTATTCTAATATATATATATATATATATATATATATATATATAAGTTGTCATACTAAATAGTAATTAACTATTTTCTTAAAGACTTGATATACCTGAGTAGCGTGTTTCTCGTCTTCCATTTTTATGCTATATGTATGAGATTATTTGTCTCTACTCATCTAAGTAGTTAATTACTATATAAATAAAGCATTGATTTGTAGCTGATATTAAGTTCATTTTTCGGCTAGGTGTTCTTAGTAATTAGAAGGGCAACAATGCACAAGCTTAATATCAGGTTGAAATTTCTGAGACTATAAATATTTATTCTGCTTTAAGAAATATACCATGCTTAGTGGGGTACAGGGACTAAATGTTGTGCTGATCAGGATATAGATTAAAACGAATGCCGAATTGACAAGCATCATGTTGTCAAACACCAGGCAGAGAAGGGAATCAGGGAATCACCTAGTAATGACAGCAGACACATACCATGGGCTAGTTTAATACCTGAACTGCTTATTCAAATTCTTATGAAATTGGAAATTATTGAGATGTTGGCTTTGGTAGTTGTTTGCAAGGATTGGAGATGGTCACAAGGAACATAGATCAACACTCTTACAAAAGTAAAAACCATTGACACTTGTTGTATTAAAGTTCGCTAGATGAAAAGGGTGTTTCTTACCTAATTAACATTTTTTATAAAACAAGATATAAGATATTGCTATTGAATTTAGCTTGGAGATGGCTTATGGGGTTTTATTGAAACACCTATTGTGCACAAATAACAGGCATTTTAAAAAATTAATATGTTCTTATAAAAATTCGTTCTTAGCCTAAACATATTTTGAATTTGACATAAGTAATTTCTTAGATAATTTATTCGGAAGAGTTTACTTTTATATTTTAATGTACATATTTATATTTATTATATTATCTTTTCAAATTTTAAAGTTTAAAGAGGTCGGTTTTAGTAATTTTATTAGACCGGGATAGTTTAGTCAATTTACTTCCAAACCCTAAAATATTGCATATAAATATACATTACCTGTGTCTTGCAACTCAACCCGCCGCTCCTCTTTTCTTTCTCGCCCCCTTTGTTAATTAGCTTACATCTTTCTCCTAACAGGGTGGCTCTCAAGCATTTAGCTTCTGGGCCTATATAAATCTTTAATCTATATACATCTCAGTCGGGCTAGAGTGACCAAGTAAACTACCACAAGGGGATTTTACTACCTAATTCGAAGGAAAATGTTGTCAAAATCATTAAGGTATCCATTTTGTAATTTAATCACTCACATCTTGTTTCAAATTTTTGTATGTGTATATGATTATGTACAAATATGTTACAAGTTTCTCATGGCTCATCATGAGCCATCTTTGTTTCTTCTAAATTTAATGTTTAATTTATGTATAATTTTCTTTTAAATTTTCTTATGACGTCTATATAGTAGATCCATAATCAAAAAAGTTTTTGTGATTTTTCCAGAAGAAAGTAACATAGCTTATATATTTTTATAGATATTTTTCTCTCACCAAAGATTTTAGACGATCTACCAATAATTTTCAAGAATTAATATTCTAAAAACGTTTAATATTAAACGTACATGTGTATTTCAATTATTGTTTCTTTTGAATTTATTTTACATATTATTTTACCATTTTTTGAAACATTATAGAAACAAGCATTTGTATTTTAATTGAATAATATTTTTAATGGAGTCACCTAAAACAAAGATTACAATAATAGAGCAAGTAGAAATCTCATGTATTTTGATATTGATACTAAAATAATTATTTGTATTCTGATAAGAATAATTTTTATAGTCTTTCAAAACCATTATAAAATTATAGTATGACAAAAGCACCCTCGTCAAGTTGTAATGCATACAATATAAAAATTTAAGTGTACCACACAGATATTACTTGTATTATCACTAATTTAACTAAATAAATTATCTTTCTATCTATTATATTCTAGAGGAACAGCAATTCCATCATGGTTAGATTTTAAAAATTGATTTAAATATAATTATATTATCAAAGTGAAAGTGGACTTATTCTTGTTGGATTATATTTTACTAAAAATTATTTTAGTTGTGGTTATATTTATATTTTTTACTATAATATTTAAATGTAAATTATAATAAATAAATTTTCATTAAACTTTATGTTTGTATATTCATTATCAAAAGAGATATTTAACTAATAATATCACAAATATATGATGTGATTTATATTTAATTTTTTAATTATTAGAACTTTTGCTTCCTTTCAAATTGCATGTATTTGAGCATATTCTTATAATGGTCAAATCTAATATGTATCCATACATGACACATTGCAGCATGATTAATTTTTGTCACCTCTTTTTGATTGAAAAGTTGGTAAATAATGAAGAAAATGCTCCGGTACTCTTTCATTCTGTCTAGCAAGCTTCCCGCCTCAAGGTAAATGTAATATATTTGGTAGTTCATGAAATTTTTAGCCTATGGTGAATTTCTCTTTGCTCTATGCTCTGTGATTTTGTTTATCAGTTAAACCATATGTAATTTTTGTTGGTCTCTTCTTAATTTTAAGTATTGATGTAGTGAAAAATCATTTATAGGTGGATTTACAAAAATTTGAATAATTGAAAACAGATGTAGCATTATATTCATGATTTTATGTAGTTCAGGATTATGTAACCTGCAATTTTTTATTTTTTTTGTTTATAGCATTATTATATGTATACCCATACCTAGGTAAAACAAAGTGCCAATTTTTAGTTGAATTTGCATTGTTGTTTTCACAAATAGTTTCCTTTTAAGCATATAAACTTCATGTGAACTGTTAGGACCTCACACTCTATTAAATGATAACTAATGATTTTTTATAAAAGTAAATGCAAAGCATCTTCATTTTGTGTAATATATTATTATCATTAATCTATCATTCCACTGCTCATGATCATTATCTTTGAGAAATGTTTTGAGAATCGTAACAATATTTTAGTTTTATACACAAGAGTTCATCTTTTACAAACTTGAGTAGCTGAATCTGCACACTTGCAAAGTTTTATTCGTGTTCTCTGTGTTTCTCATCATAAATTTTAAATCGATTATTATAATTTATATGTTTGAACTATAATGTTACTTTCCCCTTTTGGACCAATTACACAAGTCTTGATTCTAATTAAAAAGCGTAACTCATATATTGTCAATATAGCACAATAATGAAGATTAATATAAGCAGCTAATGTAAGTATAAAATTATAGCTTTTACCGATTATCACCCAACACTAATATTGGTTATAATGTCCATCATTATTAACTAGTTTAGTGTTTAATCTAATGGATTTTTTTATCAAGATATTCTTATTAAATGATTTATTTAATAATTTAATGATACCTTGTTCACCTAATCTTAAAGCTAAAACTTCAATTAATCAAATATTGTCCCATCATAATGAGTACATGTCATGGTTAAAGTGGCTTATTATATTTTCACTATATGACACCTTCATCCCAAGCCTGTTACACTAACGCAACTTGGTGATTGTCTGCACATCCCTCCCCACTAAAACGGCATGCAGTGGCGGATCTAGAAAGTTTTATGTTGGGGACACTAAAAATTTTAACATACAAATTATGTAAGAAGATGTAATCAAAGGCATCCGTTCATTAACAAACAAGCGGTTTATATCTTAAACATATAGTTATTATAATGAGACTCTTCTGATATGGATTCAGGTGTACACAGAAAATGAAATGGCAGAGGTTTCGCCACTCTTCAATAATATTTATGATATACATGAAGATAATTATATAAAAAGTAAAAAAAATAAAATTAATGAGGGGTCATGTGCCCCAGGGCCTTCAGGTAGATCCCCTTCTTCCCGCATGCTTCCATAAAAGTACCTACGAGCCAAATTTATGTGTCGGGTCAATCACCTTTAAAATTAAAATATTTATAAAAAGGAATTTGTTATTATTTTAACGAGACATCCTATAACTCCCCTTTTCGAAGGCCGTGTCATCTCCTTCACTTTGATGCTTGCAACTCTTTTTGTTTAATTCTCATGTATAGTTTTTTGTCGATATATATAACAGATTTTTTCATCAACTGTATCCATATCACTTAAATATCTTAAGACAATAATTAATTATTTGTGTTGGTTGTATGAACATATAAATTTTAATTTTACTCGATTAATAAATAACCATTTCCATTTATCATGTGTATGACCCTCTTAATCTCTAACAGATTGATAATGTGTATATGAGGATGAATGTATATAAATTAATTGATAATCTGTACATATGAAATATATATGAATAAAAATCTGATATCAATTTTTTTTTAATCTTTTAAATCATATATATCTTTAATTCTAAAATCAATTAAATTAATAGGAATAAAAATCATATATCAAAATTTTGTGGTCTGTAGTACGTAGTACCAACATATGGTAACATTGAGGATGCAGGATACATATGACTATGATTAAACCAGTATCTAAGGCTTGTTCTAAGTTATTAATCTGGTTTTGCTTTAAATTTGCTTTTGGATTAATTGTCCCGTGTTTAAGAGGAAATGAATCTTCTGATTCATATCCTATATGCATATCCCTCTAAATTATTCTAATATATATGTGATCTCATACGAAATAGTAACCAACTATTTTATTACATGACTTGATTTACCTAACTAGCATGTTTCTCGTCTTCCACTTTTGTGCTATACATAAGAAATTCATTTTTATCTACTCATCTAAGTAGTTTACTGTATGAAACAAAGCATTGAATTGTAGTTTATATTAAATACTTTATAGAAGTTCATGTTTCCGCTAGGTGTTGTTAGTAATCAGAAGGGACGACAATGCACAACCTTAATATTAAGATGAACTTCTGAGATTATAAATATTTATTTTTCCTTTAGAAATATACCATGCTTAATGAGGTACATGGACTAAATGTTGTGCTGATGATACAGATAACAATGAATGCCGAAACGACAAGCATTATGTTGTCAAACACCAGGCAGAGAAGGAAATCAACTAGTAATGACAGCAGACACAGAGCATGGGCCAGTTTAATACCTGAACTGCTTATTCAAATTCTTATGAAATTGGGAATTGTTGAGCTGTTGGCCTGCGCAGGTGTTGCAAGGAGTGGAGATCGGTCACCAAGGACCATAGATCAACTCTCTTGCAAAACCAAAAACCTTTAGCACTTGTTGTATCAAAGTTCGCTAAAAGAGGGTTTTTCTTACATAACATATTTGATGGAACAAGATACAACACATTGCTACCAAATTTCTCTTCCAGATGGCTTATGGGCTTTTCTTGTGGCTACTTGATCATGCAGAGTCATACGAACATTACTCTTAAGCATCTTATTACCAGGCATGAAATTATATTTCCTGAGATACCAGTTCTCAAACGACATATAAGCAAAGCCGTCCTCTTTTACTCAGAAAAGGTTTCAGAGAATCTGTTGATAGTTGTTAATAAACTTTATTGGCAAGTATATGTATCTCTGACTTCTAGACCTGAATGGCACTGGATTGCACTCATTGGCTGTCGTAAAGAGCTTGTGGATATGGCATATTTGGACGGAAATATACTGGTCTTAAATAGGGATGCCGCTATTGGGATCTAACTTACGACCACATTTTGGTATTTTCCCCATCAAATTGACGACCAGAACAAAGTGCATTGTCTGGAAGAAGTCATGAACTAGCGAACTTTATCTTTGGAATTTTCTGTTACATCTTGTACTTCTAATATTGTACCCCGAACTTATTTGCATCTGAATCACATTGAACAATGTCTGTAGATTTGACATTTGAGATTTTGGTAACGATTGAAATATGTCAGAATGGTTTGGTAAATTTCTGTACTAGCTCGTTGGGGCCTGCACCTCACCTAGTGGTCCCCTTTAGAGGTCTCAGAGTATTTTCAACAATCCAAAATCTTAGTTAAATAGAAAAAAAAGATACTAAAAGTAAAACTTATAAAGATTGTGTAGAAGCATCTTACTCTTGTTAATCAAATGTCCTGAAGTTAATATATTTGAGAAACCTCTATACCTGTCGTTGTTACCCTGTAGTTGCTACCATGAATAGAATATTCTATTATAAAGAAATAACAACACCCAATTTTTAGAATATAGATAATCATTATAGCTAATCGTACCAGGAACATGGTCTTTAATATAATTTTAGCCAATTATTTTAGCGCTGACACGATTTAAAATGCTGTTATAATATTTTTTATTTCTTACAATATGTTAGGCAAAGTTGTACCTAAACAATTAAAAAACATAATAATTATAGTATTATTGTATTAGCTAAATTATGATTTATAAATGATGGTGAGATTTTTTAATAAGAAATAATTTTATATTTTTCTTCATTGATTTTGTTACTCTTATTTTGGTGTTGGGGTTCACCCCGACTACAATGAATTTTTGTGCTTTAATTTTATATGCATACCCCTCTAAATTATTCATATTATATATATATATATATATATATATATAAGTTGTCATACTAAATAGTAATAACTATTTTCTTAAAGACTTGATATACCTGAGTAGAGTGTTTCTCGTCTTCCATTTTTATGCTATACGTATGAGATTATTTGTCTCTACTCATCTAAGTAGTTAATTACTGTATAAATAAAGCATTGATTTGTAGCTGATATTAAGTTCATTTTTCGGCTAGGTGTTCTTAGTAATTAGAAGGGCAACAAGCACAAGCTTAATATCAGGTTGAAATTTCTGAGACTATAAATATTTATTCTGCTTTAAGAAATATACCATGCTTAGTGGGGTACAGGGACTAAATGTTGTGCTGATCAGGATACAGATTAAAACGAATGTCGAATTGACAAGCATCATGTTGTCAAACACCAGGCAGAGAAGGGAATCAGGGAATCACCTAGTAATGACAGCAGACACAATTAAAACGAATGCCGAATTGACAAGCATCATGTGTCAAACACTAGGCAGAGAAGGGAATCAGGGAATCACCTAGTAATGACAGCAGACACATACCATGGGCTAGTTTAATACCTGAACTGCTTATTCAAATTCTTATGAAATTGGAAATTATTGAGATGTTGGCTTTGGTAGTTGTTTGCAAGGATTGGAGATGGGTCACCAAGGAACATAGATCAACACTCTTACAAAAGTAAAAACCATTGACACTTGTTGTATTAAAGTTCGCTAGATGAAAAGGGTGTTTCTTACCTAATTAACATTTTTTATAAAACAAGATATAAGATATTGCTATTGAATTTAGCTTGGAGATGGCTTATGGGGTTTTATTGATACACCTATTGTGCACAAATAACAGGCATTTTAAAAAATTAATATGTTCTTATAAAAATTCGTTCTTAGCCTAAACATATTTTGAATTTGACATAAGTAATTTCTTAGATAATTTATTCGGAAGAGTTTACTTTTATATTTTAATGTACATATTTATATTTATTATATTATCTTTTCAAAATTTAAAGTTTAAAGAGGTCGGTTTTAGTAATTTTATTAGACCGGGATAGTTTAGTCAATTTACTTCCAAACCCTAAAATATTGCATATAAATATACATTACCTGTGTCTTGCAACTCAACCCGCCGCTCCTCTTTTCTTTCTCGCCCCCTTTGTTAATTAGCTTACATCTTTCTCCTAACAGGGTGGCTCTCAAGCATTTAGCTTCTGGGCCTATATAAATCTTTAATCTATATACATCTCAGTCGGGCTAGAGTGACCAAGTAAACTACCACAAGGGGATTTTACTACCTAATTCGAAGGAAAATGTTGTCAAAATCATTAAGGTATCCATTTTGTAATTTAATCACTCACATCTTGTTTCAAATTTTTGTATGTGTATATGATTATGTACAAATATGTTACAAGTTTCTCATGGCTCATCATGAGCCATCTTTGTTTCTTCTAAATTTAATGTTTAATTTATGTATAATTTTCTTTTAAATTTTCTTATGACGTCTATATAGTAGATCCATAATCAAAAAAGTTTTTGTGATTTTTTCCAGAAGAAAGTAACATAGCTTATATATTTTTATAGATATTTTTCTCTCACCAAAGATTTTAGACGATCTACCAATAATTTTCAAGAATTAATATTCTAAAAACGTTTAATATTAAACGTACATGTGTATTTCAATTATTGTTTCTTTTGAATTTATTTTACATATTATTTTACCATTTTTTGAAACATTATAGAAACAAGCATTTGTATTTTAATTGAATAATATTTTTAATGGAGTCGCCTAAAACAAAGATTACAATAATAGAGCAAGTAGAAATCTCATGTATTTTGATATTGATACTAAAAAATTATTTGTATTCTGATAAGAATAATTTTTATAGTCTTTCAAAACCATTATAAAATTATAGTATGACAAAAGCACCCTCGTCAAGTTGTAATGCATACAATATAAAAATTTAAGTGTACCACACAGATATTTCTTGTATTATCACTAATTTAACTAAATAAATTATCTTTCTATCTATTATATTCTAGAGGAACTGCAATTCCATCATGGTTAGATTTTAAAAATTGATTTAAATATAATTATATTATCAAAGTGAAAGTGGACTTATTCTTGTTGGATTATATTTTACTAAAAATTATTTTAGTTGTGGTTATATTTATATTTTTTACTATAATATTTAAATGTAAATTATAATAAATAAATTTTCATTAAACTTTATGTTTGTATATTCATTATCAAAAGAGATATTTAACTAATAATATCACAAATATATGATGTGATTTATATTTAATTTTTTAATTATTAGAACTTTTGCTTCCTTTCAAATTGCATGTATTTGAGCATATTCTTATAATGGTCAAATCTAATATGTATCCATACATGACACATTGCAGCATGATTAATTTTTGTCACCTCTTTTTGATTGAAAAGTTGGTAAATAATGAAGAAAATGCTCCGGTACTCTTTCATTCTGTCTAGCAAGCTTCCCGCCTCAAGGTAAATGTAATATATTTGGTAGTTCATGAAATTTTTAGCCTATGGTGAATTTCTCTTTGCTCTATGCTCTGTGATTTTGTTTATCAGTTAAACCATATGTAATTTTTTGTTGGTCTCTTCTTAATTTTAAGTATTGATGTAGTGAAAAATCATTTATAGGTGGATTTACAAAAATTTGAATAATTGAAAACAGATGTAGCATTATATTCATGATTTTATGTAGTTCAGGATTATGTAACCTGCAATTTTTTATTTTTTTTTGTTTATAGCATTATTATATGTATACCCATACCTAGGTAAAACAAAGTGCCAATTTTTAGTTGAATTTGCATTGTTGTTTTCACAAATAGTTTCCTTTTAAGCATATAAACTTCATGTGAACTGTTAGGACCTCACACTCTATTAAATGATAACTAATGATTTTTTATAAAAGTAAATGCAAAGCATCTTCATTTTGTGTAATATATTATTATCATTAATCTATCATTCCACTGCTCATGATCATTATCTTTGAGAAATGTTTTGAGAATCATAACAATATTTTAGTTTTATACACAAGAGTTCATCTTTTACAAACTTGAGTAGCTGAATCTGCACACTTGCAAAGTTTTATTCGTGTTCTCTGTGTTTCTCATCATAAATTTTAAATCGATTATTATAATTTATATGTTTGAACTATAATGTTACTTTCGCCTTTTGGACCAATTACACAAGTCTTGATTCTAATTAAAAAGCGTAACTCATATATTGTCAATATAGCACAATAATGAAGATTAATATAAGCAGCTAATGTAAGTATAAAATTATAGCTTTTACCGATTATCACCCAACACTAATATTGGTTATAATGTCCATCATTATTAACTAGTTTAGTGTTTAATCTAATGGATTTTTTTATCAAGATATTCTTATTAAATGATTTATTTAATAATTTTAATGATACCTTGTTCACCTAATCTTAAAGCTAAAACTTCAATTAATCAAATATTGTCCCATCATAATGAGTACATGTCATGGTTAAAGTGGCTTATTATATTTTCACTATATGGCACCTTCATCCCAAGCCTGTTACACTAACGCAACTTGGTGATTGTCTGCACATCCCTCCCCACTACAACGGCATGCAGTCGCGGATCTAGAAAGTTTTATGTTGGGGACACTAAAAATTTTAACATACAAATTATGTAAGAAGATGTAATCAAAGGCATCCGTTCATTAACAGACAAGCGGTTTATATCTTAAACTATAGTTATTATATTTAAACATATAGTTATCATAATGAGACTCTTCTGATATGGATTCAGGTGTACACAGAAAATGAAATGGCAGAGGTTTCGCCACTCTTCAATAATATTTATGATATACATGAAGATAATTAATAAAAAAGTAAAAAAAATAAAATTAATGAGGGGTCATGTGCCCCAGGGCCTTCAGGTAGATCCCCCTCTTCCCGCATGCTTCCATAAAAGTACCTACGAGCCAAATTATGTGTCGGGTCAATCACCTTTAAAATTAAAATATTTATAATAAAGGAATATATTATTATTTTAACGAGACCCCCTATAACTCCCCTTTTCGAAGGCCGTGTCATCTCCTTCACTTTGATGCTTGCAACTCTTTTTGTTTAATTCTCATGTATAGTTTTT
>NC_030387.2:18171128-18220399 GCF_001625215.2 Daucus carota subsp. sativus | reverse complement strand
AAAGGTGAGCTCTTGCAATAATCACCACCGTCTCAGAATCAATACAGTCTTTGCAGATCACCCCAAATATCAATAAACTCGTTTTCAATAGATCCAACACCAAATGAACCAATCACAACCAGACAAAAAACATAACAAAACACTCCAAAAGGAGAGACAAGACACACACTCCAAGAGGAGAGACACACAAACACCCAAAAGATTGGGTTTTATTGAAAGGAAATTAACGAGAATAAAGAAAAATGAAGGGGTTGGGGCTTTCCACCGGAGCAAAACCGTGGACCGCCCCTTGATTTACTTGAAAAATGCCCAACCCTAGATGAGAGGAGGAGAGGATGCTTCTCGTTATGTTTTTTAAGATTAGTTTAAGCTAAAACTTCAATTAATCAAATATTGTCCCATCATAATGAGTACATGTCATGGTTAAAGTGGCTTATTATATTTTCACTATATGGCACCTTCATCCCAAGCCTGTTACACTAACGCAACTTGGTGATTGTCTGCACATCCCTCCCCACTACAACGGCATGCAGTGGCGGATCTAGAAAGTTTTATGTTGGGGACACTAAAATTTTAACATACAAATTATGTAAGAAGATGTAATCAAAGGCATCCGTTCATTAACAAACAAGCGGTTTATATCTTAAACATATAGTTATTATAATGAGACTCTTCTGATATGGATTCAGGTGTACACAGAAAATGAAATGGCAGAGGTTTCGCCACTCTTCAATAATATTTATGATATACATGAAGATAATTATATAAAAAGTAAAAAAAAATAAAATTAATGAGGGGTCATGTGCCCCAGGGCCTTCAGGTAGATCCCCCTCTTCCCGCATGCTTCCATAAAAGTACCTACGAGCCAAATTTATGTGTCGGGTCAATCACCTTTAAAATTAAAATATTTATAAAAAAGGAATTTGTTATTATTTTAACGAGACATCCTATAACTCCCCTTTTCGAAGGCCGTGTCATCTCCTTCACTTTGATGCTTGCAACTCTTTTTGTTTAATTCTCATGTATAGTTTTTTGTCGATATATATAACAGATTTTTTTCATCAACTGTATCCATATCACTTAAATATCTTAAGACAATAATTAATTATTTGTGTTGGTTGTATGAACATATAAATTTTAATTTTACTCGATTAATAAATAACCATTTCCATTTATCATGTGTATGACCCTCTTAATCTCTAACAGATTGATAATGTGTATATGAGGATGAATGTATATAAATTAATTGATAATCTGTACATATGAAATATATATGAATAAAAATCTGATATCAATTTTTTTTTTAATCTTTAAATCATATATATCTTTAATTCTTAAAATCAATTAAATTAATAGGAATAAAAATCATATATCAAAATTTTGTGGTCTGTAGTACGTAGTACCAAACATATTGTAACATTGAGGATGCAGGATACATATGACTATGATTAAACCATTATCTAAGGCTTGTTCTAAGTTATTAATCTTGTTTTTGCTTTAAATTTGCTTTTGGATTAATTTTCCCGTGTTTAAGAGGAAATGAATCTTCTGATTCATATCCTATATGCATATCCCTCTAAATTATTCTAATATATATGTGATCTCATACTAAATAGTAACCAACTATTTTATTACATGACTTGATTTACCTAACTAGCATGTTTCTCGTCTTCCACTTTTGTGCTATACATAAGAAATTCATTTTTATCTACTCATCTAAGTAGTTTACTGTATGAAACAAAGCATTGAATTGTAGTTTATATTAAATACTTTATAGAAGTTCATGTTTCCGCTAGGTGTTGTTAGTAATCAGAAGGGACGACAATGCACAACCTTAATATTAAGATGAACTTCTGAGATTATAAATATTTATTTTTCCTTTAGAAATATACCATGCTTAATGAGGTACAGGGACTAAATGTTGTGCTGATGATACAGATAACAATGAATGCCGAAACGACAAGCATTATGTTGTCAAACACCAGGCAGAGAAGGAAATCAACTAGTAATGACAGCAGACACAGAGCATGGGCCAGTTTAATACCTGAACTGCTTATTCAAATTCTTATGAAATTGGGAATTGTTGAGCTGTTGGCCTGCGCAGGTGTTTGCAAGGAGTGGAGATCGGTCACCAAGGACCATAGATCAACTCTCTTGCAAAACCAAAAACCTTTAGCACTTGTTGTATCAAAGTTCGCTAAAAGAGGGTGTTTCTTACATAACATATTTGATGGAACAAGATACAACACATTGCTACCAAATTTCTCTTCCAGATGGCTTATGGGCTTTTCTTGTGGCTACTTGATCATGCAGAGTCATACGAACATTACTCTTAAGCATCTTATTACCAGGCATGAAATTATATTTCCTGAGATACCAGTTCTCAAACGACATATAAGCAAAGCCGTCCTCTTTTACTCAGAAAAGGTTTCAGAGAATCTGTTGATAGTTGTTAATAAACTTTATTGGCAAGTATATGTATCTCTGACTTCTAGACCTGAATGGCACTGGATTGCACTCATTGGCTGTCGTAAAGAGCTTGTGGATATGGCATATTTCGACGGAAATATACTGGTCTTAAATAGGGATGCCGCTATTGGGATCTAACTTACGACCACATTTTTGGTATTTTCCCCATCAAATTGACGACCAGAACAAAGTGCATTGTCTGGAAGAAGTCATGAACTAGCGAACTTTATCTTTGCAATTTTCTGTTACATCTTGTACTTCTTAATATTGTACCCCGAACTTATTTGCATCTGAATCACATTGAACAATGTCTGTAGATTTGACATTTGAGATTTTGGTAACGATTGAAATATGTCAGAATGGTTTGGTAAATTTCTGTACTAGCTCGTTGGGGCCTGCACCTCACCTAGTGGTCCCCTTTTAGAGGTCTCAGAGTATTTTCAACAATCCAAAATCTTAGTTAAATAGAAAAAAAAGATACTAAAAGTAAAACTTATAAAGATTGTGTAGAAGCATCTTACTCTTGTTAATCAAATGTCCTGAAGTTAATATATTTGAGAAACCTCTATACCTGTCGTTGTTACCCTGTAGTTGTTACCATGAATAGAATATTCTATTTATAAAGAAATAACAACACCCAATTTTTAGAATATAGATAATCATTATAGCTAATCATACCAGGGAAAATGGTCTTTAATATAATTTTAGCCAATTATTTTAGCGCTGACACGATTTAAAATGCTGTTATAATATTTTTTATTTCTTACAAATATGTTAGGCAAAGTTGTACCTAAAACAATTAAAAAACATAATAATTATAGTATTATTGTATTAGTTAAATTATGATTTATAAATTGATGGTGAGATTTTTTAATAAGAAAATAATTTTATATTTTTCTTCATTGATTTTGTTACTCTTATTTTGGTGTTGGGGTTCACACCGACTACAATGAATTTTGCTTTAATTTTATATGCATACCCCTCTAAATTATTCTAATATATATATATATATATATATATATATATATATATATAAGTTGTCATACTAAATAGTAATTAACTATTTTCTTAAAGACTTGATATACCTGAGTAGCGTGTTTCTCGTCTTCCATTTTTATGCTATACGTATGAGATTATTTGTCTCTACTCATCTAAGTAGTTAATTACTGTATAAATAAAGCATTGATTTGTAGCTGATATTAAGTTCATTTTTCGGCTAGGTGTTCTTAGTAATTAGAAGGGCAACAATGCACAAGCTTAATATCAGGTTGAAATTTCTGAGACTATAAATATTTATTCTGCTTTAAGAAATATACCATGCTTAGTGGGGTACAGGGACTAAATGTTGTGCTGATCAGGATACAGATTAAAACGAATGCCGAATTGACAAGCATCATGTTGTCAAACACCAGGCAGAGAAGGGAATCAGGGAATCACCTAGTAATGACAAGCAGACACATACCATGGGCTAGTTTAATACCTGAACTCTCTTACAAAAGTAAAAACCATTGACACTTGTTGTATTAAAGTTCGCTAGATGAAAAGGGTGTTTCTTACCTAATTAACATTTTTTATAAAACAAGATATAAGATATTGCTATTGAATTTAGCTTGGAGATGGCTTATGGGGTTTTATTGATACACCTATTGTGCACAAATAACAGGCATTTTAAAAAATTAATATGTTCTTATAAAAATTCGTTCTTAGCCTAAACATATTTTGAATTTGACATAAGTAATTTCTTAGATAATTTATTCGGAAGAGTTTACTTTTATATTTTAATGTACATATTTATATTTATTATATTATCTTTTCAAATTTTAAAGTTTAAAGAGGTCGGTTTTAGTAATTTTATTAGACCGGGATAGTTTAGTCAATTTACTTCCAAACCCTAAAATATTGCATATAAATATACATTACCTGTGTCTTGCAACTCAACCCGCCGCTCCTCTTTTCTTTCTCGCCCCCTTTGTTAATTAGCTTACATCTTTCTCCTAACAGGGTGGCTCCCAAGCATTTAGCTTCTGGGCCTATATAAATCTTTAATCTATATACATCTCAGTCGGGCTAGAGTGACCAAGTAAACTACCACAAGGGGATTTTACTACCTAATTCGAAGGAAAATGTTGTCAAAATCATTAAGGTATCCATTTTGTAATTTAATCACTCACATCTTGTTTCAAATTTTTGTATGTGTATATGATTATGTACAAATATGTTACAAGTTTCTCATGGCTCATCATGAGCCATCTTTGTTTCTTCTAAATTTAATGTTTAATTTATGTATAATTTTCTTTTAAATTTTCTTATGACGTCTATATAGTAGATCCATAATCAAAAAAGTTTTTGTGATTTTTCCAGAAGAAAGTAACATAGCTTATATATTTTTATAGATATTTTTCTCTCACCAAAGATTTTAGACGATCTACCAATATTTTCAAGATTAATATTCTAAAAACGTTTAATATTAAACGTACATGTGTATTTCAATTTATTGTTCTTTTGAATTTATTTTACATATTATTTTAACCATTTTTTGAAACATTATAGAACAAGCCATTTGTATTTTAATTGAATAATATTTTTAATGGAGTCGCCTAAAACAAAAGATTACAATAATAGAGCAAGTAGAAATCTCATGTAATTTGATATTGATACTAAAATAATTATTTGTATTCTGATAAGAATAATGTTTATAGTCTTTCAAAACCATTATAAAATTATAGTATGACAAAAGCACCCTCGTCAAGTTGTAATGCATACAATATAAAAATTTAAGTGTACCACACAGATATTTCTTGTATTATCACTAATTTAACTAAATAATTATCTTTCTATCTATTATATTCTAGAGGAACTGCAATTCCATCATGGTTAGATTTTAAAAATTGATTTAAATATAATTATATTATCAAAGTGAAAGTGACTTATTCTGTTGGATTATATTTTACTAAAAATTATTTTAGTTGTGGTTATATTTATATTTTTACTATAATATTTAAATGTAAATTATAATAAATAAATTTCATTAAACTTTATGTTTGTATATTCATTATCAAAAGAGATATTTAACTAATAATATCACAAATATATGATGTGATTATATTTAATTTTTTAATTATTAGAACTTTGCTTCCTTTCAAATTGCATGTATTTGAGCATATTCTATAATGGTCAAATCTAATATGTATTCATACATGACACATTGCAAGCATGATTAATTTTGTCACCTCTTTTGATTGAAAGTTGGTAAATAATGAAGAAAATGCTCCGGTACTCTTTCATTCTGTCTAGCAAGCTTCCTCCCGCCTCAAGGTAAATGTAATATATTTGGTAGTTCATGAAATTTTTAGCCGATGGTGAATTTCTCTTTGCTCTATGCTCTGTGATTTTGTTTATCAGTTAAACCATATGTAATTTTTTGTTGGTCTCTTCTTAATTTTAAGTATTGATGTAGTGAAAAATCATTTATAGGTGGATTTACAAATATTTGAATAATTGAAAACAGATGTAGCATTATATTCATGATTTTATGTAGTTCAGGATTATGTAACCTGCAATTTTTATTTTTATTTTTGTTATAGCATTATTATATGTATACCCATACCTAGGTAAAACAAAGTGCCAATTTTTAGTTGAATTTGCATTTTTGTTTTCACAAATAGTTTCCTTTTAAGCATATAAACTTCATGTGAACTGTTAGGACCTCACACGCTATTAAATGATAACTAATGATTTTTTATAAAAGTAAATGCAAAGCATCTTCATTTTGTGTAATATATTATTATCATTAATCTAGCATTTCCACTGCTCATTCATATTATCTTTGAGAAATGTTTTTGAGAATCATAACATAATTTTAGTTTTATACACAAGAGTCATCTTTTACAAACTTGAGTAGCTGATCTGCACACTTGCAAAGTTTTATTCGTGTTCTCTGTGTTTCTCATCATAAATTTTAAATCGATTATATAATTTATATGTTGAACTATAATGTTACTTTCGCCTTTGGACCAATTACACAAGTCTTGATTCTAATTAAAAAGCGTAACTCATATATTGTCATATAGCACAATAATGAAGATTAATATAAGCAGCTAATGTAAGTATAAAATTATAGCTTTTACCGATTATCACCCAACACTAATATTGGTTATAATGTCCATCATTATTAACTAGTTGTAGTGTTTAATCTAATGGATTTTTTTATCAAGATATTCTTATGAAATGATTTATTTAATAATTTTAATGATACCTTGTTCACCTAATCTTAAAGCTAAAACTTCAATTATCAAATATTGTCCCATCATAATGAGTACAATGTCATGGTTAAAGTGGCTTATTATAATTTTTCACTATATGGCACCTTCATCTCCAAGCCTGTTACACTAACGCAACTTGGTGATTGTCCTGCACATCCCTCCCACTACAACGGCATGCAGTCGCGGATCTAGAAGTTTTATGTTTGGGACACTAAAAATTTTAAACATACAATTATGTAAGAAGATGTATCAGAGGCATCCGTTCATTAACAGACAACGTTTATATCTTAAACATATAGTTATATTTATAGTTATCATATGAGACTCTTCTGATATGGATTCAGGTGTACACAGAAAATGAAATGGCAGAGGTTTCGCCACTCTTCAATAATATTTATGATTACATGAAGATAATTATATAAAAAGTAAAAAAAATAAAATTAATGAGGGGTCATTTGCCCCAGGGCCTTCAGGTAGATCCCCTCTCTCCCGCATGCTTCCATAAAAGTACCTACGAGCCAAATTTATGTGTCGGGTCAATCACCTTAAAATTAAAATATTATAATAAAGGAATATATTATATTTTAACGAGGACCGCCTATAACTCCCCTTTTCCAAGGCGTGTCATCTCCTTCACTTTGATGCTTGCAACTCTTTTGTTTAATTCTCATGTATAGTTTTTGTCGATATATATAGCAGATTTTTTTCATCAACTGTATCCATATCACTTAAATATCTTAAGACAATAATTAATTATTTGTGTTGGTTGTATGAACATATAAATTTTAATTTACTCGATTAATAAATAACCATTCCATTTATCATGTGTATGACCCTCTTAATCTCTAACGATTAATAATGTGTATAGAGGATGAATGTATATAAATTATTGATAATGTGTACATATGAATATATATTTTTTAAATCTTTAAATCATATATATCTTGAATTCTTAAAATCAATTAAATTAATAGGAATAAAAATCATATATCAAAATTTTGTGGTCTGTAGTACGTAGTACCAAACATATGTAACATTGAGGATGCAGGATACATATGACTATGATTAAACCATTATCTAAGGCTTGTTCTAAGTTATTAATATTGTTTTTGCTTTAAATTTGCTTTTGGATTAATTTTCCCGTGTGTTAACAGGAAATGAATCTTCTGATTCATATCCTATATGCATATCCCTCTAAATTATTCTAATATATATGTGATCTCATACTAAATAGTAACCAACTATTTTATTACATGACTTGATTTACCTAACTAGCATGTTTCTCTCTTCCACTTTTGTGCTATACATAAGAAATTCATTTTTATCTACTCATCTAAGTAGTTTACTGTATAAAACAAAGCATTGAATTGTAGTTTATATTAAATACTTTATAGAAGTTCATGTTTCCGCTAGGTGTTGTTAGTAATCAGAAGGGACGACAATGCACAACCTTAATATTAAGATTAACTTCTGAGATTATAATATTTAATTTTTCCTTTAGAAATATACCATGCTTAATGAGGGTACAGGGACTAACAATGAATGCCGAAACGACAAGCATTATGTTGTCAAACACCAGGCAGAGAAGGAAATCAACTAGTAATGACAGCAGACACAGAGCATGGGCCAGTTTAATACCTGAACTGCTTATTCAATCTTATGAAATTGGGAATTGTTGAGCTGTTGGCCTGCGCAGGTGTTTGCAAGGAGTGGAGATCGGTCACCAAGGACCATAGATCAACTCTCTTGCAAAACCAAAACCTTTAGCACTTGTTGTATCAAAGTTCGCTAAAAGAGGGTGTTTCTTACATAACATATTTGATGGAACAAGATACAACACATTGCTACCAAATTTCTCTTCCAGATGGCTTATGGGCTTTCTTGTGGCTACTTGATCATGCAGAGTCATACGAACATTACTCTTAAGCATCTTATTACCAGGCATGAAATTATATTTCCTGAGATACCAGTTCTCAAACGACATATAAGCAAAGCCGTCCTCTTTTACTCAGAAAAGGTTTCAGAGAATCTGTTGATAGTTGTTAATAAACTTTATTGGCAAGTATATGTATCTCTGACTTCTAGACCTGAATGGCACTGGATTGCACTCATTGGCTGTCGTAAAGAGCTTGTGGATATGGCATATTTGGACGGAAATATACTGGTCTTAAATAGGGATGCCGCTATTGGGATCTAACTTACGACCATATTTTTGGTATTTTCCCCATCAAATTGACGACCAGAACAAAGTGCATTGTCTGGAAGAAGTCATGAACTAGCGAACTTTATCTTTGCAATTTCTGTTACATCTTGTACTTCTTAATATTGTACCCCGAACTTATTGCATCTGAATCACATTGAACAATGTCTGTAGATTTGACATTTGAGATTTTGGTAACGATTGAAATATGTCAGAATGGTTTGGTAAATTTCTTGTACTAGCTCGTTGGGGCCTGCACCTCACCTAGTGGTCCCCTTTTAGAGGTCTCAGAGTATTTTCAACAATCCAAAATCTTAGTTAAATAGAAAAAAAAGATACTAAAAGTAAAACTTATAAAGATTGTGTAGAAGCATCTTACTCTTGTTAATCAAATGTCCTGAAGTTAATATATTTGAGAAACCTCTATACCTGTCGTTGTTACCCTGTAGTTGTTACCATGAATAGAATATTCTATTTATAAAGAAATAACAACACCCAATTTTTAGAATATAGATAATCATTATAGCTAATCGTACCAGGGAACATGGTCTTTAGTATAATTTTAGCCAATTATTTTAGCGCTGACACGATTTAAAATGTTGTTATAATATTTTTTATTTCTTACAAATATGTTAGGCAAAGTTGTACCTAAAACAATTAAAAAACATAATAATTATAGTATTATTGTATTAGCTAAATTATGATTTATAAATTGATGGTGAGATTTTTAATAAGAAAATAATTTTATATTTTTCTTCATTGATTTTGTTATCTTATTTTGGTGTTGGGGTTCACACCGACTACAATGAATTTTGCTTTAATTTTATATGCATACCCCTCTAAATTATTCTAATATATATATATATATATATATATATATATATATATATAAGTTGTCATACTAAATAGTAATTAACTATTTTCTTAAAGACTTGATATACCTGAGTAGAGTGTTTCTCGTCTTCCATTTTTATGCTATACGTATGAGATTATTTGTCTCTACTCATATAAGTAGTTAATTACTGTATAAATAAAGCATTGATTTGTAGCTGATATTAAGTTCATTTTTCGGCTAGGTGTTCTTAGTAATTAGAAGGGCAACAATGCACAAGCTTAATATCAGGTCGAAATTTCTGAGACTATAAATATTTATTCTGCTTTAAGAAATATACCATGCTTAGTGGGGTACAGGGACTAAATGTTGTGCTGATCAGGATACAGATTAAAACGAATGTCGAATTGACAAGCATCATGTTGTCAAACACCAGGCAGAGAAGGGAATCAGGGAATCACCTAGTAATGACAGCAGACACAATTAAAACGAATGCCGAATTGACAAGCATCATGTTGTCAAACACCAGGCAGAGAAGGGAATCAGGGAATCACCTAGTAATGACAGCAGACACATACCATGGGATAGTTTAATACCTGAACTGCTTATTCAAATTCTTATGAAATTGGAAATTATTGAGATGTTGGCTTTGGTAGTTGTTTGCAAGGATTGGAGATGGGTCACCAAGGAACATAGATCAACACTCTTACAAAAGTAAAAACCATTAAAACTTGTTGTATTAAAGTTCGCTAGATGAAAAGGGTGTTTCTTACCTAATTAACATTTTTTATAAAACAAGATATAAGATATTGCTATTGAATTTAGCTTGGAGATGGCTTATGGGGTTTTATTGATACACCTATTGTGCACAAATAACAGGCATTTTAAAAAATTAATATGTTCTTATAAAAATTCGTTCTTAGCCTAAACATATTTTGAATTTGACATAAGTAATTTCTTAGATAATTTATTCGGAAGAGTTTACTTTTATATTTTAATGTACATATTTATATTTATTATATTATCTTTTCAAATTTAAAGTTTAAAGAGGTCGGTTTTAGTAATTTTATTAGACCGGGATAGTTTAGTCAATTTACTTCCAAACCCTAAAATATTGCATATAAATATACATTACCTGTGTCTTGCAACTCAACCCGCCGCTCCTCTTTTCTTTCTCGCCCCCTTTGTTAATTAGCTTACATCTTTCTCCTAACAGGGTGGCTCCCAAGCATTTAGCTTCTGGGCCTATATAAATCTTTAATCTATATACATCTCAGTCGGGCTAGAGTGACCAACTAAACTACCACAAGGGGATTTTACTACCTAATTCGAAGGAAAATGTTGTCAAAATCATTAAGGTATCCATTTTGTAATTTAATCACTCACATCTTGTTTCAAATTTTTGTATGTGTATATGATTATGTACAAATATGTTACAAGTTTCTCATGGCTCATCATGAGCCATCTTTGTTTCTTCTAATTTAATGTTTAATTTATGTATAATTTTCTTTTAAATTTTCTTATGACGTCTATATAGTAAATCCATAATCAAAAAAGTTTTTGTGATTTTTCCAGAAGAAAGTAACATAGCTTATATATTTTTATAGATATTTTTCTCTCACCAAAGATTTTAGACGATCTACCAATAATTTTCAAGAATTAATATTCTAAAAACGTTTAATATTAAACGTACATGTGTATTTCAATTATTGTTTCTTTTGAATTTATTTTACATATTATTTTACCATTTTTTGAAACATTATAGAAACAAGCATTTGTATTTTAATTGAATAATATTTTAATGGAGTCGCCTAAAACAAAGATTACAATAATAGAGCAAGTAGAAATCTCATGTATTTTGATATTGATACTAAAATAATTATTTGTATTCTGATAAGAATAATTTTTATAGTCTTTCAAAACCATTATAAAATTATAGTATGACAAAAGCACCCTCGTCAAGTTGTAATGCATACAATATAAAAATTTAAGTGTACCCCACAGATATTTCTTGTATTATCACTAATTTAACTAAATAAATTATCTTTCTATCTATTATATTCTAGAGGAACTGCAATTCCATCATGGTTAGATTTTAAAAATTGATTTAAATATAATTATATTATCAAAGTGAAAGTGGACTTATTCTTGTTGGATTATATTTTACTAAAAATTATTTTAGTTGTGGTTATATTTATATTTTTACTATAATATTTAAATGTAAATTATAATAAATAAATTTTCATTAAACTTTATGTTTGTATATTCATTATCAAAAGAGATATTTAACTAATAATATCACAAATATATGATGTGATTTATATTTAATTTTTTAATTATTAGAACTTTTGCTTCCTTTCAAATTGCATGTATTTGAGCATATTCTTATAATGGTCAAATCTAATATGTATCCATACATGACACATTGCAGCATGATTAATTTTTGTCACCTCTTTTTGATTGAAAAGTTGGTAAATAATGAAGAAAATGCTCCGGTACTCTTTCATTCTGTCTAGCAAGCTTCCCGCCTCAAGGTAAATGTAATATATTTGGTAGTTCATGAAATTTTTAGCCTATGGTGAATTTCTCTTTGCTCTATGCTCTGTGATTTTGTTTATCAGTTAAACCATATGTAATTTTTTGTTGGTCTCTTCTTAATTTTAAGTATTGATGTAGTGAAAAATCATTTATAGGTGGATTTACAAAAATTTGAATAATTGAAAACAGATGTAGCATTATATTCATGATTTTATGTAGTTCAGGATTATGTAACCTGCAATTTTTATTTTTTTTTGTTTATAGCATTATTATATGTATACCCATACCTAGGTAAAACAAAGTGCCAATTTTTAGTTGAATTTGCATTGTTGTTTTCACAAATAGTTTCCTTTTAAGCATATAAACTTCATGTGAACTGTTAGGACCTCACACTCTATTAAATGATAACTAATGATTTTTTATAAAAGTAAATGCAAAGCATCTTCATTTTGTGTAATATATTATTATCATTAATCTATCATTCCACTGCTCATGATCATTATCTTTGAGAAATGTTTTGAGAATCATAACAATATTTTAGTTTTATACACAAGAGTTCATCTTTTACAAACTTGAGTAGCTGAATCTGCACACTTGCAAAGTTTTATTCGTGTTCTCTGTGTTTCTCATCATAAATTTTAAATCGATTATTATAATTTATATGTTTGAACTATAATGTTACTTTCGCCTTTTGGACCAATTACACAAGTCTGATTCTAATTAAAAAGCGTAACTCATATATTGTCAATATAGCACAATAATGAAGATTAATATAAGCAGCTAATGTAAGTATAAAATTATAGCTTTTACCGATTATCACCCAACACTAATATTGGTTATAATGTCCATCATTATTAACTAGTTTAGTGTTTAATCTAATGGATTTTTTTATCAAGATATTCTTATTAAATGATTTATTTAATAATTTAATGATACCTTGTTCACCTAATCTTAAAGCTAAAACTTCAATTAATCAAATATTGTCCCATCATAATGAGTACATGTCATGGTTAAAGTGGCTTATTATATTTTCACTATATGGCACCTTCATCCCAAGCCTGTTACACTAACGCAACTTGGTGATTGTCTGCACATCCCTCCCCACTACAACGGCATGCAGTCGCGGATCTAGAAAGTTTTATGTTGGGGACACTAAAAATTTTAACATACAAATTATGTAAGAAGATGTAATCAAAGGCATCCGTTCATTAACAGACAAGCGGTTTATATCTTAAACATATAGTTATTATATTTAAACATATAGTTATCATAATGAGACTCTTCTGATATGGATTCAGGTGTACACAGAAAATGAAATGGCAGAGGTTTCGCCACTCTTCAATAATATTTATGATATACATGAAGATAATTATATAAAAAGTAAAAAAAATAAAATTAATGAGGGGTCATGTGCCCCAGGGCCTTCAGGTAGATCCCCCTCTTCCCGCATGCTTCCATAAAAGTACCTACGAGCCAAATTTATGTGTCGGGTCAATCACCTTTAAAATTAAAATATTTATAATAAAGGAATATATTATTATTTTAACGAGACCCCCTATAACTCCCCTTTTCGAAGGCCGTGTCATCTCCTTCACTTTGATGCTTGCAACTCTTTTTGTTTAATTCTCATGTATAGTTTTTTGTCGATATATATAGCAGATTTTTTTCATCAACTGTATCCATATCACTTAAATATCTTAAGACAATAATTAATTATTTGTGTTGGTTGTATGAACATATAAATTTTAATTTTACTCGATTAATAAATAACCATTTCCATTTATCATGTGTATGACCCTCTTAATCTCTAACAGATTGATAATGTGTATATGAGGATGAATGTATATAAATTAATTGATAATGTGTACATATGAAATATATATGAATAAAAATCAGATATCAATTTTTTCTTAAATCTTTAAATCATATACATCTTTAATTCTTAAAATCAATTAAATTAATAGGAATAAAAATCATATATCAAAATTTTGTGGTCTGTAGTACGTAGTACCAAACATATTGTAACATTGAGGATGCAGGATACATATGACTATGATTAAACCATTATCTAAGGCTTGTTCTAAGTTATTAATCTTGTTTTTGCTTTAAATTTGCTTTTGGATTAATTTTCCCGTGTTTAAGAGGAAATGAATCTTCTGATTCATATCCTATATGCATATCCCTCTAAATTATTCTAATATATATGTGATCTCATACTAAATAGTAACCAACTATTTTATTACATGACTTGATTTACCTAACTAGCATGTTTCTCGTCTTCCACTTTTGTGCTATACATAAGAAATTCATTTTTATCTACTCATCTAAGTAGTTTACTGTATGAAACAAAGCATTGAATTGTAGTTTATATTAAATACTTTATAGAAGTTCATGTTTCCGCTAGGTGTTGTTAGTAATCAGAAGGGACGACAATGCACAACCTTAATATTAATTAAGATGAACTTCTGAGATTATAAATATTTATTTTTCCTTTAGAAATATACCATGCTTAATGAGGTACAGGGACTAAATGTTGTGCTGATGATACAGATAACAATGAATGCCGAAACGACAAGCATTATGTTGTCAAACACCAGGCAGAGAAGGAAATCAACTAGTAATGACAGCAGACACAGAGCATGGGCCAGTTTAATACCTGAACTGCTTATTCAAATTCTTATGAAATTGGGAATTGTTGAGCTGTTGGCCTGCGCAGGTGTTTGCAAGGAGTGGAGATCGGTCACCAAGGACCATAGATCAACTCTCTTGCAAAACCAAAAACCTTTAGCACTTGTTGTATCAAAGTTCGCTAAAAGAGGGTGTTTCTTACATAACATATTTGATGGAACAAGATACAACACATTGCTACCAAATTTCTCTTCCAGATGGCTTATGGGCTTTTCTTGTGGCTACTTGATCATGCAGAGTCATACGAACATTACTCTTAAGCATCTTATTACCAGGCATGAAATTATATTTCCTGAGATACCAGTTCTCAAACGACATATAAGCAAAGCCGTCCTCTTTTACTCAGAAAAGGTTTCAGAGAATCTGTTGATAGTTGTTAATAAACTTTATTGGCAAGTATATGTATCTCTGACTTCTAGACCTGAATGGCACTGGATTGCACTCATTGGCTGTCGTAAAGAGCTTGTGGATATGGCATATTTGGACGGAAATATACTGGTCTTAAATAGGGATGCCGCTATTGGGATCTAACTTACGACCACATTTTTGGTATTTTCCCCATCAAATTGACGACCAGAACAAAGTGCATTGTCTGGAAGAAGTCATGAACTAGCGAACTTTATCTTTGCAATTTTCTGTTACATCTTGTACTTCTTAATATTGTACCCCGAACTTATTTGCATCTGAATCACATTGAACAATGTCTGTAGATTTGACATTTGAGATTTTGGTAACGATTGAAATATGTCAGAATGGTTTGGTAAATTTCTGTACTAGCTCGCTGGGGCCTGCACCTCACCTAGTGGTCCCCTTTTAGAGGTCTCAGAGTATTTTCAACAATCCAAAATCTTAGTTAAATAGAAAAAAAAGATACTAAAAGTAAAACTTATAAAGATTGTGTAGAAGCATCTTACTCTTGTTAATCAAATGTCCTGAAGTTAATATATTTGAGAAACCTCTATACCTGTCGTTGTTACCCTGTAGTTGTTACCATGAATAGAATATTCTATTTATAAAGAATAACAACACCCAATTTTAGAATATAGATAATAATTATAGCTAATCATACCAGGGAACATGGTCTTTAATATAATTTTAGCCAATTATTTTAGCGCTGACACGATTTAAAATGCTGTTATAATATTTTTTATTTCTTACAAATATGTTAGGCAAAGTTGTACCTAAAACAATTAAAAACATAATAATTATAGTATTATTGTATTAGTTAAATTATGATTTATAAATTGATGGTGAGATTTTTTAATAAGAAAATAATTTTATATTTTTCTTCATTGATTTTGTTACTCTTATTTTGGTGTTGGGGTTCACACCGACTACAATGAATTTTGCTTTAATTTTATATGCATACCCCTCTAAATTATTCTAATATATATATATATATATATATATATATAAGTTGTCATACTAAATAGTAATTAACTATTTTCTTAAAGACTTGATATACCTGAGTAGCGTGTTTCTCGTCTTCCATTTTTATGCTATATGTATGAGATTATTTGTCTCTACTCATCTAAGTAGTTAATTACTATATAAATAAAGCATTGATTTGTAGCTGATATTAAGTTCATTTTTCGGCTAGGTGTTCTTAGTAATTAGAAGGGCAACAATGCACAAGCTTAATATCAGGTTTGAAATTTCTGAGACTATAAATATTTATTCTGCTTTAAGAAATATACCATGCTTAGTGGGGTACAGGGACTAAATGTTGTGCTGATCAGGATATAGATTAAAACGAATGCCGAATTGACAAGCATCATGTTGTCAAACACCAGGCAGAGAAGGGAATCAGGGAATCACCTAGTAATGACAGCAGACACATACCATGGGCTAGTTTAATACCTGAACTGCTTATTCAAATTCTTATGAAATTGGAAATTATTGAGATGTTGGCTTTGGTAGTTGTTTGCAAGGATTGGAGATGTCACCAAGGAACATAGATCAACACTCTTACAAAAGTAAAACCATTGACACTTGTGTATTAAAGTTCGCTAGATGAAAAGGGTGTTTCTTACCTAATTAACATTTTTTATAAAACAAGATATAAGATATTGCTATTGAATTTAGCTTGGAGATGGCTTATGGGGTTTTATTGAAACACCTATTGTGCACAAATAACAGGCATTTTAAAAAATTAATATGTTCTTATAAAATTCGTTCTTAGCCTAAACATATTTTGAATTGACATAAGTAATTCTTAGATAATTATTCGGAAGAGTTTACTTTTATATTTTAATGTACATATTTATATTTATTATATTATCTTTTCAAATTTAAAGTTTAAAGAGGTCGGTTTTAGTAATTTTATTAGACCGGGATAGTTTAGTCAATTTACTTCCAAACCCTAAAATAGTGCATATAAATATACATTACCTGTGTCTTGCAACTCAACCCGCCGCTCCTCTTTTCTTTCTCGCCCCCTTTGTTAATTAGCTTACATCTTTCTCCTAACAGGGTGGCTCTCAAGCATTTAGCTTCTGGGCCTATATAAATCTTTAATCTATATACATCTCAGTCGGGCTAGAGTGACCAAGTAAACTACCACAAGGGGATTTTACTACCTAATTCGAAGGAAATGTTGTCAAAATCATTAAGGTATCCATTTTGTAATTTAATCACTCACATCTTGTTTCAAATTTTTGTATGTGTATATGATTATGTACAAATATGTTACAAGTTTCTCATGGCTCATCATGAGCCATCTTTGTTTCTTCTAAATTTAATGTTTAATTTATGTATAATTTTCTTTTAAATTTTCTTATGACGTCTATATAGTAGATCCATAATCAAAAAAGTTTTTGTGATTTTTCCAGAAGAAAGTAACATAGCTTATATATTTTTATAGATATTTTTCTCTCACCAAAGATTTTAGACGATCTACCAATAATTTTCAAGAATTAATATTCTAAAAACGTTTAATATTAAACGTACATGTGTATTTCAATTATTGTTTCTTTTGAATTTATTTTACATATTATTTTACCATTTTTTGAAACATTATAGAAACAAGCATTTGTATTTTAATTGAATAATATTTTTAATGGAGTCACCTAAAACAAAGATTACAATAATAGAGCAAGTAGAAATCTCATGTATTTTGATATTGATACTAAAATAATTATTTGTATTCTGATAAGAATAATTTTTATAGTCTTTCAAAACCATTATAAAATTATAGTATGACAAAAGCACCCTCGTCAAGTTGTAATGCATACAATATAAAAATTTAAGTGTACCACACAGATATTACTTGTATTATCACTAATTTAACTAAATAAATTATCTTTCTATCTATTATATTCTAGAGGAACAGCAATTCCATCATGGTTAGATTTTAAAATTGATTTAAATATAATTATATATCAAAGTGAAAGTGGACTTATTCTTGTTGGATTATATTTTACTAAAAATTATTTTAGTTGTGGTTATATTTATATTTTTTACTATAATATTTAAATGTAAATTATAATAAATAAATTTTCATTAAACTTTATGTTTGTATATTCATTATCAAAAGAGATATTTAACTAATAATATCACAAATATATGATGTGATTTATATTTAATTTTTTAATTATTAGAACTTTTGCTTCCTTTCAAATTGCATGTATTTGAGCATATTCTTATAATGGTCAAATCTAATATGTATCCATACATGACACATTGCAGCATGATTAATTTTTGTCACCTCTTTTTGATTGAAAAGTTGGTAAATAATGAAGAAAATGCTCCGGTACTCTTTCATTCTGTCTAGCAAGCTTCCCGCCTCAAGGTAAATGTAATATATTTGGTAGTTCATGAAATTTTTAGCCTATGGTGAATTTCTCTTGCTCTATGCTCTGTGATTTTGTTTATCAGTTAAACCATATGTAATTTTTGTTGGTCTCTTCTTAATTTTAAGTATTGATGTAGTGAAAAATCATTTATAGGTGGATTTACAAAAATTTGAATAATTGAAAACAGATGTAGCATTATATTCATGATTTTATGTAGTTCAGGATTATGTAACCTGCAATTTTTTATTTTTTTTGTTTATAGCATTATTATATGTATACCCATACCTAGGTAAAACAAAGTGCCAATTTTTAGTTGAATTTGCATTGTTGTTTTCACAAATAGTTTCCTTTTAAGCATATAAACTTCATGTGAACTGTTAGGACCTCACACTCTATTAAATGATAACTAATGATTTTTTATAAAAGTAAATGCAAAGCATCTTCATTTGTGTAATATATTATTATCATTAATCTATCATTCCACTGCTCATGATCATTATCTTTGAGAAATGTTTTGAGAATCGTAACAATATTTTAGTTTTATACACAAGAGTTCATCTTTTACAAACTTGAGTAGCTGAATCTGCACACTTGCAAGTTTTATTCGTGTTCTCTGTGTTTCTCATCATAAATTTTAAATCGATTATTATAATTTATATGTTTGAACTATAATGTTACTTTCCCCTTTTGGACCAATTACACAAGTCTTGATTCTAATTAAAAAGCGTAACTCATATATTGTCAATATAGCACAATAATGAAGATTAATATAAGCAGCTAATGTAAGTATAAAATTATAGCTTTTACCGATTATCACCCAACACTAATATTGGTTATAATGTCCATCATTATTAACTAGTTTAGTGTTTAATCTAATGGATTTTTTTATCAAGATATTCTTATTAAATGATTTATTTAATAATTTTAATGATACCTTGTTCACCTAATCTTAAAGCTAAAACTTCAATTAATCAAATATTGTCCCATCATAATGAGTACATGTCATGGTTAAAGTGGCTTATTATATTTTCACTATATGACACCTTCATCCCAAGCCTGTTACACTAACGCAACTTGGTGATTGTCTGCACATCCCTCCCCACTAAAACGGCATGCAGTGGCGGATCTAGAAAGTTTTATGTTGGGGACACTAAAAATTTTAACATACAAATTATGTAAGAAGATGTAATCAAGGCATCCGTTCATTAACAAACAAGCGGTTTATATCTTAAACATATAGTTATTATAATGAGACTCTTCTGATATGGATTCAGGTGTACACAGAAAATGAAATGGCAGAGGTTTCGCCACTCTTCAATAATATTTATGATATACATGAAGATAATTATATAAAAAGTAAAAAAAATAAAATTAATGAGGGGTCATGTGCCCCAGGGCCTTCAGGTAGATCCCCTTCTTCCCGCATGCTTCCATAAAAGTACCTACGAGCCAAATTTATGTGTCGGGTCAATCACCTTTAAAATTAAAATATTTATAAAAAAGGAATTTGTTATTATTTTAACGAGACATCCTATAACTCCCCTTTTCGAAGGCCGTGTCATCTCCTTCACTTTGATGCTTGCAACTCTTTTTGTTTAATTCTCATGTATAGTTTTTTGTCGATATATATAACAGATTTTTTTCATCAACTGTATCCATATCACTTAAATATCTTAAGACAATAATTAATTATTTGTGTTGGTTGTATGAACATATAAATTTTAATTTTACTCGATTAATAAATAACCATTTCCATTTATCATGTGTATGACCCTCTTAATCTCTAACAGATTGATAATGTGTATATGAGGATGAATGTATATAAATTAATTGATAATCTGTACATATGAAATATATATGAATAAAATCTGATATCAATTTTTTTTTAATCTTTAAATCATATATATCTTTAATTCTTAAAATCAATTAAATTAATAGGAATAAAAATCATATATCAAAATTTTGTGGTCTGTAGTACGTAGTACCAAACATATTGTAACATTGAGGATGCAGGATACATATGACTATGATTAAACCATTATCTAAGGCTTGTTCTAAGTTATTAATCTTGTTTTTGCTTTAAATTTGCTTTTGGATTAATTTTCCCGTGTTTAAGAGGAAATGAATCTTCTGATTCATATCCTATATGCATATCCCTCTAAATTATTCTAATATATATGTGATCTCATACTAAATAGTAACCAACTATTTATTACATGACTTGATTTACCTAACTAGCATGTTTCTCGTCTTCCACTTTTGTGCTATACATAAGAAATTCATTTTTATCTACTCATCTAAGTAGTTTACTGTATGAAACAAAGCATTGAATTGTAGTTTATATTAAATACTTTATAGAAGTTCATGTTTCCGCTAGGTGTTGTTAGTAATCAGAAGGGACGACAATGCACAACCTTAATATTAAGATGAACTTCTGAGATTATAAATATTTATTTTTCCTTTAGAAATATACCATGCTTAATGAGGTACATGGACTAAATGTTGTGCTGATGATACAGATAACAATGAATGCCGAAACGACAAGCATTATGTTGTCAAACACCAGGCAGAGAAGGAAATCAACTAGTAATGACAGCAGACACAGAGCATGGGCCAGTTTAATACCTGAACTGCTTATTCAAATTCTTATGAAATTGGGAATTGTTGAGCTGTTGGCCTGCGCAGGTGTTTGCAAGGAGTGGAGATCGGTCACCAAGGACCATAGATCAACTCTCTTGCAAAACCAAAAACCTTTAGCACTTGTTGTATCAAAGTTCGCTAAAAGAGGGTGTTTCTTACATAACATATTTGATGGAACAAGATACAACACATTGCTACCAAATTTCTCTTCCAGATGGCTTATGGGCTTTTCTTGTGGCTACTTGATCATGCAGAGTCATACGAACATTACTCTTAAGCATCTTATTACCAGGCATGAAATTATATTTCCTGAGATACCAGTTCTCAAACGACATATAAGCAAAGCCGTCCTCTTTTACTCAGAAAAGGTTTCAGAGAATCTGTTGATAGTTGTTAATAAACTTTATTGGCAAGTATATGTATCTCTGACTTCTAGACCTGAGTGGCACTGGATTGCACTCATTGGCTGTCGTAAAGAGCTTGTGGATATGGCATATTTCGACGGAAATATACTGGTCTTAAATAGGGATGCCGCTATTGGGATCTAACTTACGACCACATTTTTGGTATTTTCCCCATCAAATTGACGACCAGAACAAAGTGCATTGTCTGGAAGAAGTCATGAACTAGCGAACTTATCTTTGCAATTTTCTGTTACATCTTGTACTTCTTAATATTGTACCCCGAACTTATTTGCATCTGAATCACATTGAACAATGTCTGTAGATTTGACATTTGAGATTTGGTAACGATTGAAATATGTCAGAATGGTTTGGTAAATTTCTGTACTAGCTCGCTGGGGCCTGCACCTCACCTAGTGGTCCCCTTTTAGAGGTCTCAGAGTATTTTCAACAATCCAAAATCTTAGTTAAATAGAAAAAAAAGATACTAAAAGTAAAACTTATAAAGATTGTGTAGAAGCATCTTACTCTGTTAATCAAATGTCCTGAAGTTAATATATTTGAGAAACCTCTATACCTGTCGTTGTTACCCTGTAGTTGTTACCATGAATAGAATATTCTATTTATAAAGAAATAACAACACCCAATTTTTAGAATATAGATAATAATTATAGCTAATCATACCAGGGAACATGGTCTTTAATATAATTTTAGCCAATTATTTTAGCGCTGACACGATTTAAAATGCTGTTATAATATTTTTATTTCTTACAAATATGTTAGGCAAAGTTGTACCTAAAACAATTAAAAAACATAATAATTATAGTATTATTGTATTAGTTAAATTATGATTTATAAATTGATGGTGAGATTTTTAATAAGAAAATAATTTTATATTTTCTTCATTGATTTTGTTACTCTTATTTTGGTGTTGGGGTTCACACCGACTACAATGAATTTTGCTTTAATTTTATATGCATACCCCTCTAAATTATTCTAATATATATATATATATATATATATATATATATATATATATATATATATATATATAAGTTGTCATACTAAATAGTAATTAACTATTTTCTTAAAGACTTGATATACCTGAGTAGCGTGTTTCTCGTCTTCCATTTTTATGCTATATGTATGAGATTATTTGTCTCTACTCATCTAAGTAGTTAATTACTATATAAATAAAGCATTGATTTGTAGCTCATATTAAGTTCATTTTTCGGCTAGGTGTTCTTAGTAATTAGAAGGGCAACAATGCACAAGCTTAATATCAGGTTGAAATTTCTGAGACTATAAATATTTATTCTGCTTTAAGAAATATACCATGCTTAGTGGGGTACAGGGACTAAATGTTGTGCTGATCAGGATATAGATTAAAACGAATGCCGAATTGACAAGCATCATGTTGTCAAACACCAGGCAGAGAAGGGAATCAGGGAATCACCTAGTAATGACAGCAGACACATACCATGGGCTAGTTTAATACCTGAACTGCTTATTCAAATTCTTATGAAATTGGAAATTATTGAGATGTTGGCTTTGGTAGTTGTTTGCAAGGATTGGAGATGGGTCACCAAGGAACATAGATCAACACTCTTACAAAAGTAAAAACCATTGACACTTGTTGTATTAAAGTTCGCCAGATGAAAAGGGTGTTTCTTACCTAATTAACATTTTTTATAAAACAAGATATAAGATATTGCTATTGAATTTAGCTTGGAGATGGCTTATGGGGTTTTATTGAAACACCTATTGTGCACAAATAACAGGCATTTTAAAAAATTAATATGTTCTTATAAAAATTCGTTCTTAGCCTAAACATATTTTGAATTTGACATAAGTAATTTCTTAGATAATTTATTCGGAAGAGTTTACTTTTATATTTTAATGTACATATTTATATTTATTATATTATCTTTTCAAATTTTAAAGTTTAAAGAGGTCGGTTTTAGTAATTTTATTAGACCGGGATAGTTTAGTCAATTTACTTCCAAACCCTAAAATATTGCATATAAATATACATTACCTGTGTCTTGCAACTCAACCCGCCGCTCCTCTTTTCTTTCTCGCCCCCTTTGTTAATTAGCTTACATCTTTCTCCTAACAGGGTGGCTCTCAAGCATTTAGCTTCTGGGCCTATATAAATCTTTAATCTATATACATCTCAGTCGGGCTAGAGTGACCAAGTAAACTACCACAAGGGGATTTTACTACCTAATTCGAAGGAAAATGTTGTCAAAATCATTAAGGTATCCATTTTGTAATTTAATCACTCACATCTTGTTTCAAATTTTGTATGTGTATATGATTATGTACAAATATGTTACAAGTTTCTCATGGCTCATCATGAGCCATCTTTGTTTCTTCTAAATTTAATGTTTAATTTATGTATAATTTTCTTTTAAATTTTCTTATGACGTCTATATAGTAGATCCATAATCAAAAAAGTTTTTGTGATTTTTCCAGAAGAAAGTAACATAGCTTATATATTTTTATAGATATTTTTCTCTCACCAAAGATTTTAGACGATCTACCAATAATTTTCAAGAATTAATATTCTAAAAACGTTTAATATTAAACGTACATGTGTATTTCAATTATTGTTTCTTTTGAATTTATTTTACATATTATTTTACCATTTTTTGAAACATTATAGAAACAAGCATTTGTATTTTAATTGAATAATATTTTTAATGGAGTCACCTAAAACAAAGATTACAATAATAGAGCAAGTAGAAATCTCATGTATTTTGATATTGATACTAAAATAATTATTTGTATTCTGATAAGAATAATTTTTATAGTCTTTCAAAACCATTATAAAATTATAGTATGACAAAAACACCCTCGTCAAGTTGTAATGCATACAATATAAAAATTTAAGTGTACCACACAGATATTACTTGTATTATCACTAATTTAACTAAATAAATTATCTTTCTATCTATTATATTCTAGAGGAACAGCAATTCCATCATGGTTAGATTTTAAAAATTGATTTAAATATAATTATATTATCAAAGTGAAAGTGGACTTATTCTTGTTGGATTATATTTTACTAAAAATTATTTTAGTTGTGGTTATATTTATATTTTTTACTATAATATTTAAATGTAAATTATAATAAATAAATTTTCATTAAACTTTATGTTTGTATATTCATTATCAAAAGAGATATTTAACTAATAATATCACAAATATATGATGTGATTTATATTTAATTTTTTAATTATTAGAACTTTTGCTTCCTTTCAAATTGCATGTATTTGAGCATATTCTTATAATGGTCAAATCTAATATGTATCCATACATGACACATTGCAGCATGATTAATTTTTGTCACCTCTTTTTGATTGAAAAGTTGGTAAATAATGAAGAAAATGCTCCGGTACTCTTTCATTCTGTCTAGCAAGCTTCCCGCCTCAAGGTAAATGTAATATATTTGGTAGTTCATGAAATTTTTAGCCTATGGTGAATTTCTCTTTGCTCTATGCTCTGTGATTTTGTTTATCAGTTAAACCATATGTAATTTTTTGTTGGTCTCTTCTTAATTTTAAGTATTGATGTAGTGAAAAATCATTTATAGGTGGATTTACAAAAATTTGAATAATTGAAAACAGATGTAGCATTATATTCATGATTTTATGTAGTTCAGGATTATGTAACCTGCAATTTTTTATTTTTTTTGTTTATAGCATTATTATATGTATACCCATACCTAGGTAAAACAAAGTGCCAATTTTTAGTTGAATTTGCATTGTTGTTTTCACAAATAGTTTCCTTTTAAGCATATAAACTTCATGTGAACTGTTAGGACCTCACACTCTATTAAATGATAACTAATGATTTTTTATAAAAGTAAATGCAAAGCATCTTCATTTTGTGTAATATATTATTATCATTAATCTATCATTCCACTGCTCATGATCATTATCTTTGAGAAATGTTTTGAGAATCGTAACAATATTTTAGTTTTATACACAAGAGTTCATCTTTTACAAACTTGAGTAGCTGAATCTGCACACTTGCAAAGTTTTATTCGTGTTCTCTGTGTTTCTCATCATAAATTTTAAATCGATTATTATAATTTATATGTTTGAACTATAATGTTACTTTCCCCTTTTGGACCAATTACACAAGTCTTGATTCTAATTAAAAAGCGTAACTCATATATTGTCAATATAGCACAATAATGAAGATTAATATAAGCAGCTAATGTAAGTATAAAATTATAGCTTTTACCGATTATCACCCAACACTAATATTGGTTATAATGTCCATCATTATTAACTAGTTTAGTGTTTAATCTAATGGATTTTTTATCAAGATATTCTTATTAAATGATTTATTTAATAATTTTAATGATACCTTGTTCACCTAATCTTAAAGCTAAAACTTCAATTAATCAAATATTGTCCCATCATAATGAGTACATGTCATGGTTAAAGTGGCTTATTATATTTTCACTATATGACACCTTCATCCCAAGCCTGTTACACTAACGCAACTTGGTGATTGTCTGCACATCCCTCCCCACTAAAACGGCATGCAGTGGCGGATCTAGAAAGTTTTATGTTGGGGACACTAAAAATTTTAACATACAAATTATGTAAGAAGATGTAATCAAAGGCATCCGTTCATTAACAAACAAGCGGTTTATATCTTAAACATATAGTTATTATAATGAGACTCTTCTGATATGGATTCAGGTGTACACATAAAATGAAATGGCAGAGGTTTCGCCACTCTTCAATAATATTTATGATATACATGAAGATAATTATATAAAAAGTAAAAAAAATAAAATTAATGAGGGGTCATGTGCCCCAGGGCCTTCAGGTAGATCCCCTTCTTCCCGCATGCTTCCATAAAAGTACCTACGAGCCAAATTTATGTGTCGGGTCAATCACCTTTAAAATTAAAATATTTATAAAAAAGGAATTTGTTATTATTTTAACGAGACATCCTATAACTCCCCTTTTCGAAGGCCGTGTCATCTCCTTCACTTTGATGCTTGCAACTCTTTTTGTTTAATTCTCATGTATAGTTTTTTGTCGATATATATAACAGATTTTTTTCATCAACTATATCCATATCACTTAAATATCTTAAGACAATAATTAATTATTTGTGTTGGTTGTATGAACATATAAATTTTAATTTTACTCGATTAATAAATAACCATTTCCATTTATCATGTGTATGACCCTCTTAATCTCTAACAGATTGATAATGTGTATATGAGGATGAATGTATATAAATTAATTGATAATCTGTACATATGAAATATATATGAATAAAAATCTGATATCAATTTTTTTTTAATCTTTAAATCATATATATCTTTAATTCTTAAAATCAATTAAATTAATAGGAATAAAAATCATATATCAAAATTTTGTGGTCTGTAGTACGTAGTACCAAACATATTGTAACATTGAGGATGCAGGATACATATGACTATGATTAAACCATTATCTAAGGCTTGTTCTAAGTTATTAATCTTGTTTTTGCTTTAAATTTGCTTTTGGATTAATTTTCCCGTGTTTAAGAGGAAATGAATCTTCTGATTCATATCCTATATGCATATCCCTCTAAATTATTCTAATATATATGTGATCTCATACTAAATAGTAACCAACTATTTTATTACATGACTTGATTTACCTAACTAGCATGTTTCTCGTCTTCCACTTTTGTGCTATACATAAGAAATTCATTTTTATCTACTCATCTAAGTAGTTTACTGTATGAAACAAAGCATTGAATTGTAGTTTATATTAAATACTTTATAGAAGTTCATGTTTCCGCTAGGTGTTGTTAGTAATCAGAAGGGACGACAATGCACAACCTTAATATTAAGATGAACTTCTGAGATTATAAATATTTATTTTTCCTTTAGAAATATACCATGCTTAATGAGGTACATGGACTAAATGTTGTGCTGATGATACAGATAACAATGAATGCCGAAACGACAAGCATTATGTTGTCAAACACCAGGCAGAGAAGGAAATCAACTAGTAATGACAGCAGACACAGAGCATGGGCCAGTTTAATACCTGAACTGCTTATTCAAATTCTTATGAAATTGGGAATTGTTGAGCTGTTGGCCTGCGCAGGTGTTTGCAAGGAGTGGAGATCGGTCACCAAGGACCATAGATCAACTCTCTTGCAAAACCAAAAACCTTTAGCACTTGTTGTATCAAAGTTCGCTAAAAGAGGGTGTTTCTTACATAACATATTTGATGGAACAAGATACAACACATTGCTACCAAATTTCTCTTCCAGATGGCTTATGGGCTTTTCTTGTGGCTACTTGATCATGCAGAGTCATACGAACATTACTCTTAAGCATCTTATTACCAGGCATGAAATTATATTTCCTGAGATACCAGTTCTCAAACGACATATAAGCAAAGCCGTCCTCTTTTACTCAGAAAAGGTTTCAGAGAATCTGTTGATAGTTGTTAATAAACTTTATTGGCAAGTATATGTATCTCTGACTTCTAGACCTGAGTGGCACTGGATTGCACTCATTGGCTGTCGTAAAGAGCTTGTGGATATGGCATATTTCGACGGAAATATACTGGTCTTAAATAGGGATGCCGCTATTGGGATCTAACTTACGACCACATTTTTGGTATTTTCCCCATCAAATTGACGACCAGAACAAAGTGCATTGTCTGGAAGAAGTCATGAACTAGCGAACTTTATCTTTGCAATTTTCTGTTACATCTTGTACTTCTTAATATTGTACCCCGAACTTATTTGCATCTGAATCACATTGAACAATGTCTGTAGATTTGACATTTGAGATTTTGGTAACGATTGAAATATGTCAGAATGGTTTGGTAAATTTCTGTACTAGCTCGCTGGGGCCTGCACCTCACCTAGTGGTCCCCTTTTAGAGGTCTCAGAGTATTTTCAACAATCCAAAATCTTAGTTAAATAGAAAAAAAAGATACTAAAAGTAAAACTTATAAAGATTGTGTAGAAGCATCTTACTCTTGTTAATCAAATGTCCTGAAGTTAATATATTTGAGAAACCTCTATACCTGTCGTTGTTACCCTGTAGTTGTTACCATGAATAGAATATTCTATTTATAAAGAAATAACAACACCCAATTTTTAGAATATAGATAATAATTATAGCTAATCATACCAGGGAACATGGTCTTTAATATAATTTTAGCCAATTATTTTAGCGCTTTAATATAATTTTAGCCAATTATTTTAGCGCTGACATGATTTAAAATGCTGTTATAATATTTTTTATTTCTTACAAATATGTTAGGCAAAGTTGTACCTAAAACAATTAAAAAACATAATAATTATAGTATTATTGTATTAGTTAAATTATGATTTATAAATTGATGGTGAGATTTTTTAATAAGAAAATAATTTTATATTTTTCTTCATTGATTTTGTTACTCTTATTTTGGTGTTGGGGTTCACACCGACTACAATGAATTTTGCTTTAATTTTATATGCATACCCCTCTAAATTATTCTAATATATATATATATATATATATATATATATAAGTTGTCATACTAAATAGTAATTAACTATTTTCTTAAAGACTTGATATACCTGAGTAGCGTGTTTCTCGTCTTCCATTTTTATGCTATATGTATGAGATTATTTGTCTCTACTCATCTAAGTAGTTAATTACTATATAAATAAAGCATTGATTTGTAGCTCATATTAAGTTCATTTTTCGGCTAGGTGTTCTTAGTAATTAGAAGGGCAACAATGCACAAGCTTAATATCAGGTTGAAATTTCTGAGACTATAAATATTTATTCTGCTTTAAGAAATATACCATGCTTAGTGGGGTACAGGGACTAAATGTTGTGCTGATCAGGATATAGATTAAAACGAATGCCGAATTGACAAGCATCATGTTGTCAAACACCAGGCAGAGAAGGGAATCAGGGAATCACCTAGTAATGACAGCAGACACATACCATGGGCTAGTTTAATACCTGAACTGCTTATTCAAATTCTTATGAAATTGGAAATTATTGAGATGTTGGCTTTGGTAGTTGTTTGCAAGGATTGGAGATGGGTCACCAAGGAACATAGATCAACACTCTTACAAAAGTAAAAACCATTGACACTTGTTGTATTAAAGTTCGCCAGATGAAAAGGGTGTTTCTTACCTAATTAACATTTTTTATAAAACAAGATATAAGATATTGCTATTGAATTTAGCTTGGAGATGGCTTATGGGGTTTTATTGAAACACCTATTGTGCACAAATAACAGGCATTTTAAAAAATTAATATGTTCTTATAAAAATTCGTTCTTAGCCTAAACATATTTTGAATTTGACATAAGTAATTTCTTAGATAATTTATTCGGAAGAGTTTACTTTTATATTTTAATGTACATATTTATATTTATTATATTATCTTTTCAAATTTTAAAGTTTAAAGAGGTCGGTTTTAGTAATTTTATTAGACCGGGATAGTTTAGTCAATTTACTTCCAAACCCTAAAATATTGCATATAAATATACATTACCTGTGTCTTGCAACTCAACCCGCCGCTCCTCTTTTCTTTCTCGCCCCCTTTGTTAATTAGCTTACATCTTTCTCCTAACAGGGTGGCTCTCAAGCATTTAGCTTCTGGGCCTATATAAATCTTTAATCTATATACATCTCAGTCGGGCTAGAGTGACCAAGTAAACTACCACAAGGGGATTTTACTACCTAATTCGAAGGAAAATGTTGTCAAAATCATTAAGGTATCCATTTTGTAATTTAATCACTCACATCTTGTTTCAAATTTTTGTATGTGTATATGATTATGTACAAATATGTTACAAGTTTCTCATGGCTCATCATGAGCCATCTTTGTTTCTTCTAAATTTAATGTTTAATTTATGTATAATTTTCTTTTAAATTTTCTTATGACGTCTATATAGTAGATCCATAATCAAAAAAGTTTTTGTGATTTTTCCAGAAGAAAGTAACATAGCTTATATATTTTTATAGATATTTTTCTCTCACCAAAGATTTTAGACGATCTACCAATAATTTTCAAGAATTAATATTCTAAAAACGTTTAATATTAAACGTACATGTGTATTTCAATTATTGTTTCTTTTGAATTTATTTTACATATTATTTTACCATTTTTTGAAACATTATAGAAACAAGCATTTGTATTTTAATTGAATAATATTTTTAATGGAGTCACCTAAAACAAAGATTACAATAATAGAGCAAGTAGAAATCTCATGTATTTTGATATTGATACTAAAATAATTATTTGTATTCTGATAAGAATAATTTTTATAGTCTTTCAAAACCATTATAAAATTATAGTATGACAAAAGCACCCTCGTCAAGTTGTAATGCATACAATATAAAAATTTAAGTGTACCACACAGATATTACTTGTATTATCACTAATTTAACTAAATAAATTATCTTTCTATCTATTATATTCTAGAGGAACAGCAATTCCATCATGGTTAGATTTTAAAAATTGATTTAAATATAATTATATTATCAAAGTGAAAGTGGACTTATTCTTGTTGGATTATATTTTACTAAAAATTATTTTAGTTGTGGTTATATTTATATTTTTTACTATAATATTTAAATGTAAATTATAATAAATAAATTTTCATTAAACTTTATGTTTGTATATTCATTATCAAAAGAGATATTTAACTAATAATATCACAAATATATGATGTGATTTATATTTAATTTTTTAATTATTAGAACTTTTGCTTCCTTTCAAATTGCATGTATTTGAGCATATTCTTATAATGGTCAAATCTAATATGTATCCATACATGACACATTGCAGCATGATTAATTTTTGTCACCTCTTTTTGATTGAAAAGTTGGTAAATAATGAAGAAAATGCTCCGGTACTCTTTCATTCTGTCTAGCAAGCTTCCCGCCTCAAGGTAAATGTAATATATTTGGTAGTTCATGAAATTTTTAGCCTATGGTGAATTTCTCTTTGCTCTATGCTCTGTGATTTTGTTTATCAGTTAAACCATATGTAATTTTTTGTTGGTCTCTTCTTAATTTTAAGTATTGATGTAGTGAAAAATCATTTATAGGTGGATTTACAAAAATTTGAATAATTGAAAACAGATGTAGCATTATATTCATGATTTTATGTAGTTCAGGATTATGTAACCTGCAATTTTTTATTTTTTTGTTTATAGCATTATTATATGTATACCCATACCTAGGTAAAACAAAGTGCCAATTTTTAGTTGAATTTGCATTGTTGTTTTCACAAATAGTTTCCTTTTAAGCATATAAACTTCATGTGAACTGTTAGGACCTCACACTCTATTAAATGATAACTAATGATTTTTTATAAAAGTAAATGCAAAGCATCTTCATTTTGTGTAATATATTATTATCATTAATCTATCATTCCACTGCTCATGATCATTATCTTTGAGAAATGTTTTGAGAATCGTAACAATATTTTAGTTTTATACACAAGAGTTCATCTTTTACAAACTTGAGTAGCTGAATCTGCACACTTGCAAAGTTTTATTCGTGTTCTCTGTGTTTCTCATCATAAATTTTAAATCGATTATTATAATTTATATGTTTGAACTATAATGTTACTTTCCCCTTTTGGACCAATTACACAAGTCTTGATTCTAATTAAAAAGCGTAACTCATATATTGTCAATATAGCACAATAATGAAGATTAATATAAGCAGCTAATGTAAGTATAAAATTATAGCTTTTACCGATTATCACCCAACACTAATATTGGTTATAATGTCCATCATTATTAACTAGTTTAGTGTTTAATCTAATGGATTTTTTTATCAAGATATTCTTATTAAATGATTTATTTAATAATTTTAATGATACCTTGTTCACCTAATCTTAAAGCTAAAACTTCAATTAATCAAATATTGTCCCATCATAATGAGTACATGTCATGGTTAAAGTGGCTTATTATATTTTCACTATATGACACCTTCATCCCAAGCCTGTTACACTAACGCAACTTGGTGATTGTCTGCACATCCCTCCCCACTAAAACGGCATGCAGTGGCGGATCTAGAAAGTTTTATGCTGGGGACACTAAAAATTTTAACATACAAATTATGTAAGAAGATGTAATCAAAGGCATCCGTTCATTAACAAACAAGCGGTTTATATCTTAAACATATAGTTATTATAATGAGACTCTTCTGATATGGATTCAGGTGTACACAGAAAATGAAATGGCAGAGGTTTCGCCACTCTTCAATAATATTTATGATATACATGAAGATAATTATATAAAAAGTAAAAAAAATAAAATTAATGAGGGGTCATGTGCCCCAGGGCCTTCAGGTAGATCCCCCTCTTCCCGCATGCTTCCATAAAAGTACCTACGAGCCAAATTTATGTGTCGGGTCAATCACCTTTAAAATTAAAATATTTATAAAAAAGGAATTTGTTATTATTTTAACGAGACATCCTATAACTCCCCTTTTCGAAGGCCGTGTCATCTCCTTCACTTTGATGCTTGCAACTCTTTTTGTTTAATTCTCATGTATAGTTTTTTGTCGATATATATAACAGATTTTTTTCATCAACTGTATCCATATCACTTAAATATCTTAAGACAATAATTAATTATTTGTGTTGGTTGTATGAACATATAAATTTTAATTTTACTCGATTAATAAATAACCATTTCCATTTATCATGTGTATGACCCTCTTAATCTCTAACAGATTGATAATGTGTATATGAGGATGAATGTATATAAATTAATTGATAATCTGTACATATGAAATATATATGAATAAAAATCTGATATCAATTTTTTTTTGATCTTTAAATCATATATATCTTTAATTCTTAAAATCAATTAAATTAATAGGAATAAAAATCATATATCAAAATTTTGTGGTCTGTAGTACGTAGTACCAAACATATTGTAACATTGAGGATGCAGGATACATATGACTATGATTAAACCATTATCTAAGGCTTGTTCTAAGTTATTAATCTTGTTTTTGCTTTAAATTTGCTTTTGGATTAATTTTCCCGTGTTTAAGAGGAAATGAATCTTCTGATTCATATCCTATATGCATATCCCTCTAAATTATTCTAATATATATGTGATCTCATACTAAATAGTAACCAACTATTTTATTACATGACTTGATTTACCTAATTAGCATGTTTCTCGTCTTCCACTTTTGTGCTATACATAAGAAATTCATTTTTATCTACTCATCTAAGTAGTTTACTGTATGAAACAAAGCATTGAATTGTAGTTTATATTAAATACTTTAAGAAGTTCATGTTTCCGCTAGGTGTTGTTAGTAATCAGAAGGGACGACAATGCACAACCTTAATATTAAGATGAACTTCTGAGATTATAAATATTTATTTTTCCTTTAGAAATATACCATGCTTAATGAGGTACATGGACTAAATGTTGTGCTGATGATACAGATAACAATGAATGCCGAAACGACAAGCATTATGTTGTCAAACACCAGGCAGAGAAGGAAATCAACTAGTAATGACAGCAGACACAGAGCATGGGCCAGTTTAATACCTGAACTGCTTATTCAAATTCTTATGAAATTGGGAATTGTTGAGCTGTTGGCCTGCGCAGGTGTTTGCAAGGAGTGGAGATCGGTCACCAAGGACCATAGATCAACTCTCTTGCAAAACCAAAAACCTTTAGCACTTGTTGTATCAAAGTTCGCTAAAAGAGGGTGTTTCTTACATAACATATTTGATGGAACAAGATACAACACATTGCTACCAAATTTCTCTTCCAGATGGCTTATGGGCTTTTCTTGTGGCTACTTGATCATGCAGAGTCATACGAACATTACTCTTAAGCATCTTATTACCAGGCATGAAATTATATTTCCTGAGATACCAATTCTCAAACGACATATAAGCAAAGCCGTCCTCTTTTACTCAGAAAAGGTTTCAGAGAATCTGTTGATAGTTGTTAATAAACTTTATTGGCAAGTATATGTATCTCTGACTTCTAGACCTGAGTGGCACTGGATTGCACTCATTGGCTGTCGTAAAGAGCTTGTGGATATGGCATATTTCGACGGAAATATACTGGTCTTAAATAGGGATGCCGCTATTGGGATCTAACTTACGACCACATTTTTGGTATTTTCCCCATCAAATTGACGACCAGAACAAAGTGCATTGTCTGGAAGAAGTCATGAACTAGCGAACTTTATCTTTGCAATTTTCTGTTACATCTTGTACTTCTTAATATTGTACCCCGAACTTATTTGCATCTGAATCACATTGAACAATGTCTGTAGATTTGACATTTGAGATTTTGGTAACGATTGAAATATGTCAGAATGGTTTGGTAAATTTCTCTACTAGCTCGCTGGGGCCTGCACCTCACCTAGTGGTCCCCTTTTAGAGGTCTCAGAGTATTTTCAACAATCCAAAATCTTAGTTAAATAGAAAAAAAAGATACTAAAAGTAAAACTTATAAAGATTGTGTAGAAGCATCTTACTCTTGTTAATCAAATGTCCTGAAGTTAATATATTTGAGAAACCTCTATACCTGTCGTTGTTACCCTGTAGTTGTTACCATGAATAGAATATTCTATTTATAAAGAAATAACACCACCCAATTTTTAGAATATAGATAATCATTATAGCTAATCATACCAGGTAAAATGGTCTTTAATATAATTTTATCCAATTATTTTAGCGCTGACACGATTTAAAATGCTGTTATAATATTTTTTATTTCTTACAAATATGTTAGGCAAAGTTGTACCTAAAACAATTAAAAAGCATAATAATTATAGTATTATTGTATTAGTTAAATTATGATTTATAAATTGATGGTCAGATTTTTTAATAAGAAAATAATTTTATATTTTTCTTCATTGATTTTGTTACTCTTATTTTGGTGTCGGGGTTCACACCGACTACAATGAATTTTGCTTTAATTTTATATGCATACCCCTCTAAATTATTCTAATATATATATATATATATATATATATATATATATATATTGGGTAGCATTCCATAGCATACCCTCTTATATGGAGCTACGTAGCACACCATTATAAATATACACATAATATATATTCTACTATATTTTTTATGAAATATAATTGCAAATTTTGATTATTAAACCGAAAACGAAGATATACAATTTTTTTATTCCAAAGATCATCTAAAATTATGCAATATCTCAACATGATTCTATAACAGAATAATAATCATCCAGAATTATTCTGTTGTAGAATCAGTTTCGAAAATATACTTTTTTTCATCAAATTTTAAGTTTTAAATTACTTAAAATAGATATATTTTATAGTATTCTATATTAGAATCACGTTTTATATGTATTTTATAACAAAATTTATAATAAAATTGATGACTTATAGTGGCGCACTATGTAACTCCATATAAGGAGTCCCTCTGTTGAATGTTGGCCTATATATATATATATATATATATAAGTTGTCATACTAAATAGTAATTGACTATTTTCTTAAAGACTTGATATATCTGACTAGAGTGTTTCTCGTCTTCCATTTTTATGCTATACGTATGAGATTATTTGTCTCTACTCATCTAAGTAGTTAATTACTGTATAAATAAAGCATTGATTTGTTGCTGATATTAAGTTCATGTTTCGGCTAGGTGTTCTTAGTAATTAGAAGGGCAACAATGCACAAGCTTAATATCAGGTTGAAATTTCTGAGACTATAAATATTTATTCTGCTTTAAGAAATATACCATGCTTAGTGGGGTACACGGACTAAATGTTGTGCTGATCAGGATACATATTAAAACGAATGCCGAATTGACAAGCATCATGTTGTCAAACACCAGGCAGAGAAGGGAATCAGGGAATCACCTAGTAATGACAGCAGACACATACCATGGGCTAGTTTAATACCTGAACTGCTTATTCAAATTCTTATGAAATTGGAAATTATTGAGCTGTTGGCTTTGGCAGGTGTTTGCAAGGATTAGAGATGGGTCACCAAGGAACATAGATCAACTCTCTTACAAAAGTAAAAACCATTGACACTTGTTGTATTAAAGTTCGCTAGATGAAAAGGGTGTTTCTTACCTAATTAACATTTTTTATAAAACAAGATATAAGATATTGCTATTGAATTTAGCTTGGAGATGGCTTATGGGGTTTTATTGATACACCTATTGTGCACAAATAACAGGCATTTTAAAAAATTAATATGTTCTTATAAAAATTCGTTCTTAGGCTAAACATATTTTGAATTTGACATAAGTAATTTCTTAGATAATTTATTCGGAAGAGTTTACTTTTATATTTTAATGTACATATTTATATTTATTATATTATCTTTTCAAATTTTAAAGTTTAAAGAGGTCGGTTTTAGTAATTTTATTAGACCGGGATAGTTTAGTCAATTTACTTCCAAACCCTAAAATATTGCATATAAATATACATTACCTGTGTCTTGCAACTCAACCCGCCGCTCCTCTTTTCTTTCTCGCCCCCTTTGTTAATTAGCTTACATCTTTCTCCTAACAGGGTGGCTCCCAAGCATTTAGCTTCTGGGCCTATATAAATCTTTAATCTATATACATCTCAGTCGGGCTAGAGTGACCAAGTAAACTACCACAAGGGGATTTTACTACCTAATTCGAAGGAAAATGTTGTCAAAATCATTAAGGTATCCATTTTGTAATTTAATCACTCACATCTTGTTTCAAATTTTTGTATGTGTATATGATTATGTACAAATATGTTACAAGTTTCTCATGGCTCATCATGAGCCATCTTTGTTTCTTCTAAATTTAATGTTTAATTTATGTATAATTTTCTTTTAAATTTTCTTATGACGTCTATATAGTAGATCCATAATCAAAAAAGTTTTTGTGATTTTTCCAGAAGAAAGTAACATAACTTATATATTTTTATAGATATTTTTCTCTCACCAAAGATTTTAGACGATCTACCAATAATTTTCAAAAATTAATATTCTAAAAACGTTTAATATTACACGTACATGTGTATTTCAATTATTGTTTCTTTTGAATTTATTTTACATATTATTTTACCATTTTTTGAAACATTATAGAAACAAGCATTTGTATTTTAATTGAATAATATTTTTAATGGAGTCGCCTAAAACAAAGATTACAATAATAGAGCAAGTAGAAATCTCATGTATTTTGATATTGATACTAAAATAATTATTTGTATTCTGATAAGAATAATTTTTATAGTCTTTCAAAACCATTATAAAATTATAGTATGACAAAAGCACCCTCGTCAAGTTGTAATGCATACAATATAAAAATTTAAGTGTACCACACAGATATTTCTTGTATTATCACTAATTTAACTAAATAAATTATCTTTCTATCTATTATATTCTAGAGGAACTGCAATTCCATCATGGTTAGATTTTAAAAATTGATTTAAATATAATTATATTATCAAAGTGAAAGTGGACTTATTCTTGTTGGATTATATTTTACTAAAAATTATTTTGGTTGTGGTTATATTTATATTTTTTACTATAATATTTAAATGTAAATTATAATAAATAAATTTTCATTAAACTTTATGTTTGTATATTCATTATCAAAAGAGATATTTAACTAATAATATCACAAATATATGATGTGATTTATATTTAATTTTTTAATTATTAGAACTTTTGCTTCCTTTCAAATTGCATGTATTTGAGCATATTCTTATAATGGTCAAATCTAATATGTATCCATACATGACACATTGCAGCATGATTAATTTTTGTCACCTCTTTTTGATTGAAAAGTTGGTAAATAATGAAGAAAATGCTCCGGTACTCTTTCATTCTGTCTATATAGCAAGCTTCCCGCCTCAAGGTAAATGTAATATATTTGGTAGTTCATGAAATTTTTAGCCTATGGTGAATTTCTCTTTGCTCTATGCTCTGTGATTTTGTTTATCAGTTAAACCATATGTAATTTTTTGTTGGTCTCTTCTTAATTTTAAGTATTGATGTAGTGAAAAATCATTTATAGGTGGATTTACAAAAATTTGAATAATTGAAAACAGATGTAGCATTATATTCATGATTTTATGTAGTTCAGGATTATGTAACCTGCAATTTTTATTTTTTTTTGTTTATAGCATTATTATATGTATACCCATACCTAGGTAAAACAAAGTGCCAATTTTTAGTTGAATTTGCATTGTTGTTTTCACAAATAGTTTCCTTTTAAGCATATAAACTTCATGTGAACTGTTAGGACCTCACACTCTATTAAATGATAACTAATGATTTTTTATAAAAGTAAATGCAAAGCATCTTCATTTTGTGTAATATATTATTATCATTAATCTATCATTCCACTGCTCATGATCATTATCTTTGAGAAATGTTTTGAGAATCATAACAATATTTTAGTTTTATACACAAGAGTTCATCTTTTACAAACTTGAGTAGCTGAATCTGCACACTTGCAAAGTTTTATTCGTGTTCTCTGTGTTTCTCATCATAAATTTTAAATCGATTATTATAATTTATATGTTTGAACTATAATGTTACTTTCGCCTTTTGGACCAATTACACAAGTCTTGATTCTAATTAAAAAGCGTAACTCATATATTGTCAATATAGCACAATAATGAAAGATTAATATAAGCAGCTAATGTAAGTATAAAATTATAGCTTTTACCGATTATCACCCAACACTAATATTGGTTATAATGTCCATCATTATTAACTAGTTTAGTGTTTAATCTAATGGATTTTTTTATCAAGATATTCTTATTAAATGATTTATTTAATAATTTTAATGATACCTTGTTCACCTAATCTTAAAGCTAAAACTTCAATTAATCAAATATTGTCCCATCATAATGAGTACATGTCATGGTTAAAGTGGCTTATTATATTTTCACTATATGGCACCTTCATCCCAAGCCTGTTACACTAACGCAACTTGGTGATTGTCTGCACATCCCTCCCCACTACAACGGCATGCAGTCGCGGATCTAGAAAGTTTTATGTTGGGGACACTAAAAATTTTAACATACAAATTATGTAAGAAGATGTAATCAAAGGCATCCGTTCATTAACAGACAAGCGGTTTATATCTTAAACATATAGTTATTATATTTAAACATATAGTTATCATAATGAGACTCTTCTGATATGGATTCAGGTGTACACAGAAAATGAAATGGCAGAGGTTTCGCCACTCTTCAATAATATTTATGATATACATGAAGATAATTATATAAAAAGTAAAAAAAATAAAATTAATGAGGGGTCATGTGCCCCAGGGCCTTCAGGTAGATCCCCCTCTTCCCGCATGCTTCCATAAAAGTACCTACGAGCCAAATTTATGTGTCGGGTCAATCACCTTTAAAATTAAAATATTTATAATAAAGGAATATATTATTATTTTAACGAGACCCCCTATAACTCCCCTTTTCGAAGGCCGTGTCATCTCCTTCACTTTGATGCTTGCAACTCTTTTTGTTTAATTCTCATGTATAGTTTTTTGTCGATATATATAGCAGATTTTTTTCATCAACTGTATCCATATCACTTAAATATCTTAAGACAATAACTAATTATTTGTGTTGGTTGTATGAACATATAAATTTTAATTTTACTCGATTAATAAATAACCATTTCCATTTATCATGTGTATGACCCTCTTAATCTCTAACAGATTGATAATGTGTATATGAGGATGAATGTATATAAATTAATTGATAATGTGTACATATGAAATATATATGAATAAAAATCAGATATCAATTTTTTCTTAAATCTTTAAATCATATACATCTTTAATTCTTAAAATCAATTAAATTAATAGGAATAAAAATCATATATCAAAATTTTGTGGTCTGTAGTACGTAGTACCAAACATATTGTAACATTGAGGATGCAGGATACATATGACTATGATTAAACCATTATCTAAGGCTTGTTCTAAGTTATTAATCTTGTTTTTGCTTTAAATTTGCTTTTGGATTAATTTTCCCGTGTTTAAGAGGAAATGAATCTTCTGATTCATATCCTATATGCATATCCCTCTAAATTATTCTAATATATATATGTGATCTCATACTAAATAGTAACCAACTATTTTATTACATGACTTGATTTACCTAACTAGCATGTTTCTCGTCTTCCACTTTTGTGCTATACATAAGAAATTCATTTTTATCTACTCATCTAAGTAGTTTACTGTATGAAACAAAGCATTGAATTGTAGTTTATATTAAATACTTTATAGAAGTTCATGTTTCCGCTAGGTGTTGTTAGTAATCAGAAGGGACGACAATGCACAACCTTAATATTAAGATGAACTTCTGAGATTATAAATATTTATTTTTCCTTTAGAAATATACCATGCTTAATGAGGTACAGGGACTAAATGTTGTGCTGATGATACAGATAACAATGAATGCCGAAACGACAAGCATTATGTTGTCAAACACCAGGCAGAGAAGGAAATCAACTAGTAATGACAGCAGACACAGAGCATGGGCCAGTTTAATACCTGAACTGCTTATTCAAATTCTTATGAAATTGGGAATTGTTGAGCTGTTGGCCTGCGCAGGTGTTTGCAAGGAGTGGAGATCGGTCACCAAGGACCATAGATCAACTCTCTTGCAAAACCAAAAACCTTTAGCACTTGTTGTATCAAAGTTCGCTAAAAGAGGGTGTTTCTTACATAACATATTTGATGGAACAAGATACAACACATTGCTACCAAATTTCTCTTCCAGATGGCTTATGGGCTTTTCTTGTGGCTACTTGATCATGCAGAGTCATACAAACATTACTCTTGAGCATCTTATTACCAGGCATGAAATTATATTTCCTGAGATACCAGTTCTCAAACGACATATAAGCAAAGCCGTCCTCTTTTACTCAGAAAAGGTTTCAGAGAATCTGTTGATAGTTGTTAATAAACTTTATTGGCAAGTATATGTATCTCTGACTTCTAGACCTGAATGGCACTGGATTGCACTCATTGGCTGTCGTAAAGAGCTTGTGGATATGGCATATTTGGACGGAAATATACTGGTCTTAAATAGGGATGCCGCTATTGGGATCTAACTTACGACCACATTTTTGGTATTTTCCCCATCAAATTGACGACCAGAACAAAGTGCATTGTCTGGAAGAAGTCATGAACTAGCGAACTTTATCTTTGCAATTTTCTGTTACATCTTGTACTTCTTAATATTGTACCCCGAACTTATTTGCATCTGAATCACATTGAACAATGTCTGTAGATTTGACATTTGAGATTTTGGTAACGATTGAAATATGTCAGAATGGTTTGGTAAATTTCTGTACTAGCTCGCTGGGGCCTGCACCTCACCTAGTGGTCCCCTTTTAGAGGTCTCAGAGTATTTTCAACAATCCAAAATCTTAGTTAAATAGAAAAAAAAGATACTAAAAGTAAAACTTATAAAGATTGTGTAGAAGCATCTTACTCTTGTTAATCAAATGTCCTGAAGTTAATATATTTGAGAAACCTCTATACATGTCGTTGTTACCCTGTAGTTGTTACCATGAATAGAATATTCTATTTATAAAGAAATAACAACACCCAATTTTTAGAATATAGATAATAATTATAGCTAATCATACCAGGGAACATGGTCTTTAATATAATTTTAGCCAATTATTTTAGCGCTGACACGATTTAAAATGCTGTTATAATATTTTTTATTTCTTACAAATATGTTAGGCAAAGTTGTACCTAAAACAATTAAAAAGCATAATAATTATAGTATTATTGTATTAGTTAAATTATGATTTATAAATTGATGGTGAGATTTTTTAATAAGAAAATAATTTTATATTTTTCTTCATTGATTTTGTTACTCTTATTTTGGTGTCGGGGTTCACACCGACTACAATGAATTTTGCTTTAAGTTTATATGCATACCCCTCTAAATTATTCTAATATATATATATATATATATATATATATATATATATATATATATATTGGGTAGCATTCCATAGCATACCCTCTTATATGGAGCTACGTAGCACACCATTATAAATATACACATAATATATATTCTACTATATTTTTTATGAAATATAATTGCAAATTTTGATTATTAAACCGAAAACGAAGATATACAATTTTTTTATTCCAAAGATCATCTAAAATTATGCAATATCTCAACATGATTCTATAACAGAATAATAATCATCCAGAATTATTCTGTTGTAGAATCAGTTTCGAAAATATACATTTTTTCATCAAATTTTAAGTTTTAAATTACTTAAAATAGATATATTTTATAGTATTCTATATTAGAATCACGTTTTATATGTATTTTATAACAAAATTTATAATAAAATTGATGACTTATAGTGGCGCACTATGTAACTCCATATAAGGAGTCCCTCTGTTGAATGTTGGCCTATATATATATATATATAAGTTGTCATACTAAATAGTAATTGACTATTTTCTTAAAGACTTGATATACCTGACTAGCGTGTTTCTCGTCTTCCATTTTTATGCTATACGTATGAGATTATTTGTCTCTACTCATCTAAGTAGTTAATTACTGTATAAATAAAGCATTGATTTGTTGCTGATATTAAGTTCATGTTTCGGCTAGGTGTTCTTAGTAATTAGAAGGGCAACAATGCACAAGCTTAATATCAGGTTGAAATTTCTGAGACTATAAATATTTATTCTGCTTTAAGAAATATACCATGCTTAGTGGGGTACACGGACTAAATGTTGTGCTGATCAGGATACATATTAAAACGAATGCCGAATTGACAAGCATCATGTTGTCAAACACCAGGCAGAGAAGGGAATCAGGGAATCACCTAGTAATGACAGCAGACACATACCATGGGCTAGTTTAATACCTGAACTGCTTATTCAAATTCTTATGAAATTGGAAATTATTGAGCTGTTGGCTTTGGCAGGTGTTTGCAAGGATTGAGATGGGTCACCAAGGAACATAGATCAACTCTCTTACAAAAGTAAAAACCATTGACACTTGTTGTATTAAAGTTCGCTAGATGAAAAGGGTGTTTCTTACCTAATTAACATTTTTTATAAAACAAGATATAAGATATTGCTATTGAATTTAGCTTGGAGATGGCTTATGGGGTTTTATTGATACACCTATTGTGCACAAATAACAGGCATTTTAAAAAATTAATATGTTCTTATAAAAATTCGTTCTTAGGCTAAACATATTTTGAATTTGACATAAGTAATTTCTTAGATAATTTATTCGGAAGAGTTTACTTTTATATTTTAATGTACATATTTATATTTATTATATTATCTTTTCAAATTTTAAAGTTTAAAGAGGTCGGTTTTAGTAATTTTATTAGACCGGGATAGTTTAGTCAATTTACTTCCAAACCCTAAAATATTGCATATAAATATACATTACCTGTGTCTTGCAACTCAACCCGCCGCTCCTCTTTTCTTTCTCGCCCCCTTTGTTAATTAGCTTACATCTTTCTCCTAACAGGGTGGCTCCCAAGCATTTAGCTTCTGGGCCTATATAAATCTTTAATCTATATACATCTCAGTCGGGCTAGAGTGACCAAGTAAACTACCACAAGGGGATTTTACTACCTAATTCGAAGGAAAATGTTGTCAAAATCATTAAGGTATCCATTTTGTAATTTAATCACTCACACCTTGTTTCAAATTTTTGTATGTGTATATGATTATGTACAAATATGTTACAAGTTTCTCATGACTCATCATGAGCCATCTTTGTTTCTTCTAAATTTAATGTTTAATTTATGTATAATTTCTTTTAAATTTTCTTATGACGTCTATATAGTAGATCCATAATCAAAAAGTTTTTGTGATTTTTCCAGAAGAAAGTAACATAACTTATATATTTTTATAGATATTTTTCTCTCACCAAAGATTTTAGACGATCTACCAATAATTTTCAAAAATTAATATTCTAAAAACGTTTAATATTACATGTACATGTGTATTTCAATTATTGTTTCTTTTGAATTTATTTTACATATTATTTTACCATTTTTTGAAACATTATAGAAACAAGCATTTGTATTTTAATTGAATAATATTTTTAATGGAGTCGCCTAAAACAAAGATTACAATAATAGAGCAAGTAGAAATCTCATGTATTTTGATATTGATACTAAAATAATTATTTGTATTCTGATAAGAATAATTTTTATAGTCTTTCAAAACCATTATAAAATTATAGTATGACAAAAGCACCCTCGTCAAGTTGTAATGCATACAATATAAAAATTTAAGTGTACCACACAGATATTTCTTGTATTATCACTAATTTAACTAAATAAATTATCTTTCTATCTATTATATTCTAGAGGAACTGCAATTCCATCATGGTTAGATTTTAAAAATTGATTTAAATATAATTATATTATCAAAGTGAAAGTGGACTTATTCTTGTTGGATTATATTTTACTAAAAATTATTTTAGTTGTGGTTATATTTATATTTTTTACTATAATATTTAAATGTAAATTATAATAAATAAATTTTCATTAAACTTTATGTTTGTATATTCATTATCAAAAGAGATATTTAACTAATAATATCACAAATATATGATGTGATTTATATTTAATTTTTTAATTATTAGAACTTTTGCTTCCTTTCAAATTGCATGTATTTGAGCATATTCTTATAATGGTCAAATCTAATATGTATCCATACATGACACATTGCAGCATGATTAATTTTTGTCACCTCTTTTTGATTGAAAAGTTGGTAAATAATGAAGAAAATGCTCCGGTACTCTTTCATTCTGTCTAGCAAGCTTCCCGCCTCAAGGTAAATGTAATATATTTGGTAGTTCATGAAATTTTTAGCCTATGGTGAATTTCTCTTTGCTCTATGCTCTGTGATTTTGTTTATCAGTTAAACCATATGTAATTTTTTGTTGGTCTCTTCTTAATTTTAAGTATTGATGTAGTGAAAAATCATTTATAGGTGGATTTACAAATATTTGAATAATTGAAAACAGATGTAGCATTATATTCATGATTTTATGTAGTTCAGGATTATGTAACCTGCAATTTTTATTTTTTTTTTGTTTATAGCATTATTATATGTATACCCATACCTAGGTAAAACAAAGTGCCAATTTTAGTTGAATTTGCATTGTTGTTTTCACAAATAGTTTCCTTTTAAGCATATAAACTTCATGTGAACTGTTAGGACCTCACACTCTATTAAATGATAACTAATGATTTTTTATAAAAGTAAATGCAAAGCATCTTCATTTTGTGTAATATATTATTATCATTAATCTATCATTCCACTGCTCATGATCATTATCTTTGAGAATGTTTTGAGAATCATAACAATATTTTAGTTTTATACACAAGAGTTCATCTTTTACAACTGGTACATCTGCACACTTGCAAAGTTTTATTCGTGTTCTCTGTGTTTCTCATCATAAATTTTAAATCGATTATTATAATTTATATGTTTGAACTATAATGTTACTTTCGCCTTTTGGACCAATTACACAAGTCTTGATTCTAATTAAAAAGCGTAACTCATATATTGTCAATATAGCACAATAATGAAAGATTAATATAAGCAGCTAATGTAAGTATAAAATTATAGCTTTTTACCGATTATCACCCAACACTAATATTGGTTATAATGTCCATCATTATTAACTAGTTTAGTGTTTAATCTAATGGATTTTTTTATCAAGATATTCTTATTAAATGATTTATTTAATAATTTTAATGATACCTTGTTCACCTAATCTTAAAGCTAAAACTTCAATTAATCAAATATTGTCCCATCATAATGAGTACATGTCATGGTTAAAGTGGCTTATTATATTTTCACTATATGGCACCTTCATCCCAAGCCTGTTACACTAACGCAACTTGGTGATTGTCTGCACATCCCTCCCCACTACAACGGCATGCAGTCGCGGATCTAGAAAGTTTTATGTTGGGGACACTAAAAATTTTAACATACAAATTATGTAAGAAGATGTAATCAAAGGCATCCGTTCATTAACAGACAAGCGGTTTATATCTTAAACATATAGTTATTATATTTAAACATATAGTTATCATAATGAGACTCTTCTGATATGGATTCAGGTGTACACAGAAAATGAAATGGCAGAGGTTTCGCCACTCTTCAATAATATTTATGATATACATGAAGATAATTATATAAAAAGTAAAAAAAATAAAATTAATGAGGGGTCATGTGCCCCAGGGCCTTCAGGTAGATCCCCCTCTTCCCGCATGCTTCCATAAAAGTACCTACGAGCCAAATTTATGTGTCGGGTCAATCACCTTTAAAATTAAAATATTTATAATAAAGGAATATATTATTATTTTAACGAGACCCCCTATAACTCCCCTTTTCGAAGGCCGTGTCATCTCCTTCACTTTGATGCTTGCAACTCTTTTTGTTTAATTCTCATGTATAGTTTTTTGTCGATATATATAGCAGATTTTTTTCATCAACTGTATCCATATCACTTAAATATCTTAAGACAATAATTAATTATTTGTGTTGGTTGTATGAACATATAAATTTTAATTTTACTCGATTAATAAATAACCATTTCCATTTATCATGTGTATGACCCTCTTAATCTCTAACAGATTGATAATGTGTATATGAGGATGAATGTATATAAATTAATTGATAATGTGTACATATGAAATATATATGAATAAAAATCAGATATCAAATTTTTTTTAATCTTTAAATCATATATATCTTTAATTCTTAAAATCAATTAAATTAATAGGAATAAAAATCATATATCAAATTTTGTGGTCTGTAGTACGTAGTACCAAACATATTGTAACATTGAGGATGCAGGATACATATGACTATGATTAAACCATTATCTAAGGCTTGTTCTAAGTTATTAATCTTGTTTTTGCTTTAAATTTGCTTTTGGATTAATTTTCCCCGTGTATGCATATCCCTCTAAATTATTCTAATATATATGTGATCTCATACTAAATAGTAACCAACTATTTTATTACATGACTTGATTTACCTAACTAGCATGTTTCTCGTCTTCCACTTTTGTGCTATACATAAGAAATTCATTTTTATCTACTCATCTAAGTAGTTTACTGTATGAAACAAAGCATTGATTTGTAGTTTATATTAAATACTTTATAGAATTCTTAGTAATCAGAGGGGATGACAATGCACAACCTTAATATTAAGTTGAACTTCTGAGATTATAAATATATATTTTTCATATGCCCTGCTTAATGAGGTATATAGAACTAAATGTTGTGCTGATGATACAGATAACAATGAATGCCGAAACAACAAGCATTATGTTGTCAAACACCAGGCAGAGAAGGAAATCAACTAGTCATAACAGCAGACACAGACCATGGGCCAGTTTAATACCTGAACTGCTTTTTCAAATCTTATGAAATTGGGAATTATTGAGCTGTTGGCTTGTGCAGTCAAGCCGACCTAGTGGGGAGGCCACAGTAACTGCATCTATGTCCTCTCAAAGTTAAGTAATGAATGGTCTATGTTTGCTGAATACCGACAATAGATTTTCGCATAGCTCTGTCATACAAGAGGAGGGATCTAACTTACAACCACATTTTTGGTATTTTCCCGCATCAAATGATGACAGACAAGAACAAAGTGCATTGTCTGGAAGAAGTCCTGGACTAGTGAACTTTATCTTTGCAATTTTCTGTTACATTCTTGTACTTCTTAATATTGCACCCCAAACTTATTTGCATCTGAGTCACATTGAGCAATGCCTATAGATTTGACATTTGAGATTTTGGTAACCATTGGGATTGTCAGAATGGGTTTTGTAAATTTCTGTACTAGCTGGGGCCTGCACCTCACCTAATGCGTGCAGAATATACCAGCCAATACAAACTGTATATACATGCACACGAGCAAATTACTCGGAATAGATATATGAAAGAACTTTGTTTAATTACTGAAGTGATAAGCCCTACTATATTAGGGGTGAGCAAAATTGAACTGAATCATAAAATTTCGGTTCGGCTCGGTTTAATTTTTTCCAAAACTTCGGTTAATTCGGTTTGTCGGTTTGAACCGAAAATAATATAGGTTTGGTTCGATATTTGATATAATATTTCGGTTTAGACCGACATAACCGAGCTTCTTAGTACATAAACATACTATATATATATATATATATATATATATATATATATATATATATATATATATATATATAGGGGAGGGTTCTGGTACAAACTTACAAACTTGCAAACTTTTTTGTTCAACCACAATATTTAACTCGAGTTCAACTTTTTTAAAATATTTTGTTGAACATCGATTAAAATGTGTTGAGAAGACATAAACTAAGTTTTTAATGTAATAACTAAGTTAACATATTATATAATCAATATTTATTTTTCTAGACCCTACCCAAA